>NC_137522.1:9790000-9952500 GCF_041902795.1 Electrophorus electricus | reverse complement strand
TCTTCATGAATGCCCGCCGCCGCTGCGTGGACCGCTGGCATGATGAGCACCAGCACAGCCACGTTGGTGGGCCTGCACAGCCCGCCGCCGGCCCCTCCGCTGCCTTCTCAAAGGCCTGAGGGGGCGAGCCGGGGGGGGGAGGCACACCACCTTCCCCCAGGGCAGCCTCGATATCCTGGGGGGCACCGACCGCCAATCCCCCATGCTGCTGGCTATGCTTCCATCAGTGCAGTCTTTTACCTCAGCAGGACTGTTAGGAGCCAGGCCAGAAATCTGGATACATTGTTGCCTCGGTGGGGGCTGGGGCCATGGCAGGGGGCAGGCGTCAGTCAGTGCCCTTGTGTCGAGCCGTTCAGTTGCCCTACTGAAGTGGCCTCTCCCCTCCTCCCCAGCGTGCATTTATTGGGCAGCATCGATCTCCACACCTCCACACGCGAACGTGTGGACAAGTAGGCCAAAGCTACACACAGGAAAAGGGCAGCAATACACGGCACAGAAGGCTTATTGCCTCTCCTGGGCTTTCATCAGAGAGCCAGCTCTTTTAACATCCTTCTCTACTACAGTCGCCATTTCCTAATGGCCGTCTTATAGCACCTCTCGGATCATACACTATGCTAATGAAAGAGACCAATCGATGCAGATGCCTCGACCTCCACTGAAGGTGAAACATAATGCACGTTCCCCAGCGACGATCTTGCAGGCCTGCTATTTCATTTTATTTTGCACAGACGGAGATGAAGGCTTGCTGGGGGAATTTTACTCCTGTTGTCAATGAGCGAAATGCATTGCTTCACTGGAAGACTCACCAAAACATGCCTGTCTGTGTTGTGCTGGCAAGCTCAGTCAGTTTCTAATCAGCACATGACAACCAAGTTAACCAATGCACAATGAGTCTGTGGCCAACATCCAGCATGCACAGGACCACAGTGCCACCTGCTGGTCATAAAGGTGCAGTGCCGTCAATAATGGCGCGTCATTATCCAGTATCTGGTTTCTAGGAGAGGCAGACACCACTATGATAGCTCCAAAATCAGCCTTAGCAGCAATGAGTTTTAGCATGTTTTTAACTCCACGAAAGATGTCAATCACAAAACAGTCAATCGTTTTCAGATAATAGAGAATATACACATACACACACACATGAGTATTTGTTACAACACATTAGCACAAACAGTAGATTCATATTCGCTAGTTAGCCAGTTATCGCTAAGGCTTAGATAACATTTACAAAAATGCAGTGTAGTGGGAAGCTTGAAAATCTTAAAATCTTGAAAATTCAGCCTGTTACAGACACAATACTGAAATGTTTTCGACAAATCAAACCTCCAGTTGAGTTTACCATAAAATGAAATGTGCGGTAAACTATAACCGTCAAATATTACAAAAAACGAGTGCCAATAATATTTGCCTTAATACAATCTGAAGAAAACTCGGAAAACTGCATCCACACAACTAGCTGTACACCTGTGATCGGCAATATGTACCAAAGAAGTCAACAGAATTAGAATTTACATTTTTACAGCAAAAAAAAAAGACATATAATTCCCAGTTTTAGGACATTTAATATAAATTCAGGAAAAAAAGAGAAAAAAAAAACCTCATACACAATTACAACTACAACAATACCTGTACCAGTCCATCTTTTCTCTCTACCTCTCTCCCTATATCCTCAATCGTCACCTCACACCACTATCACTATGCTCATCCCATCTGTTTCTCTTCACCTTTGTAATATCGATGCGGGTAATTGGTACCATAGGCATAACGTTTCTATTTCTTCTTACTATTGTGATTTGTTGTGCATATGTAAGGCACCTTGTTGACAATTTGAAAACTTCACGACAAAGAGACTACGGAGGAATAAGGAGGAAAGAATGTGCTGCGTTCCGCGCTACCACAGCAGATGGATGGAGACACTTTTGAGAAAAGTGAACCGCGGGGACTAAAGGATGCTGCATCCTCTTTATCCGTGTAAAATAACCTGGCAGAAGAACCAGAACACCCGGAACACCCTCCACATTAATCTCCACCATGGGATTTCAGAAAGGAAGCAGATCGCTGCAGACGTGGTGGGGGTTCCAGGTCTGAGGTGAGAGTGCGCCATCTCCCAACATGCAACTTCATCGCCGAGTGCGACCGGGTAGCGTTTCAGAGCACGCCGCCACAGTAGCGAAACGTACAGGAATGCGGAGACCTGAACTCGACTTGCTCTGAGCATCGAGTTCCAAGCATATGGTGAAGAAATGTGTGATGCAGATCAGTAGGAATCTGTGTACATTATCTGTTAAACATGAGCTTTTGTTTGTAGTGAGAACCAGTGTGGCTACCTCACTGAGCTGAGTGGTTTGTGAAACAGCCACTTATACCAAAGATTTTTTCAGCCTGCCAGTCCTGTGTTGCCAGGGGAAAGATATAGTATGCCATACAGCGTAAGCCTTCATAAAACATAAAAATTGTCACTCATGCACCATGCACATACATGTGTGCACACGCACACGCACACACACACGCACGCACGCACACACACAGTTCCAGACAGCGCGGTCGGACTGCACAGTGCCACATTAAGGGAGGTGGCAGCCATGCAGATAGAGTTGAGTGCCTTTTCCCTTCAACCACGGGTGGGACTACGCTGGTATATACAAGCACACGTGAACACTTGCAACACATGCACACACAGGCACATACACAGGCGCGCACACATCGCATGTAACTCTAGAAAACTTTCCAGATGAGAGCACTGAGGGTTGCAGAAAGGGCAAACAGATGACAAGGCATCAAATCCCTCATACTTTAGTTAAAGCACTTTATCAACAAAAGCAGCTTTGAATTGAGTTATATTGGTTTGCTTATTCATACACTCATATATTCTCTGCACTGGTACGAGAGACGCTTAGACTTTTTTCACATATTTGGACATGGATATCTGAGTCTCAGATAAATGCTTGAAACAGATGAAGATGAATTAATCTAATGTGTGCCGCTTAGAAAATACACCTTGCCATCACCTATTGAGAAGGGACAACAGTTTAAAGTAAAGCTGAGGCTATACTCCTGAAACTATATTTTATATATATATATATATATATATATATATATATATATATATATATATATATATATATATATAACTATATAAACTATATTTAACTATATATAACTATATATAATTAACTATATATAAACTATTTTATATATATATATTTTATATATATATATATATATTTAACTATATAAACTATATTTAACTATATATAACTATATATAATTAACTATATATAAACTATTTTATATATATATATATATATATATATATATATATATTTATTTATTTATATATATATTTTTTAATATTATTATTATTATTTTATTTTTTTATTTTTTAATTTTTTTATTTATAGAAAGTGCTGAATCCACATGAAAAAATCACAAAATGGAAAAAGGCAGACAGCACTCATGTAATATGCTGTAATTTATTCAACTACAGACAAAACATGAACGTTTCGGCCTCTAGGCTTCCATCAGCGTGCTTGTTGGCTTTTTCTATTTTTTCATCACCTATTGAAAAAAAAAACTGAAATCTAATTTTGGAAGAAAACATTATAGAGCAGTAAAAGCAGCATGCTATTGAGTGCATAAAGACATACATGCTTTATACATGCACAGTATTACATGCCAAAGGTGCTGGTTCATGTGTGTGGAAGGGCTTTCGAAGTCATTTCAAAGCTACTTCAAGTTAATGTACAGTCCTGTGGATTGGCTTTAAGTGGAGAATAAGAGTAAGCTATAGCCTGCTGCTCTGGTCAGATGCGAACCTGAGATGAGATTCTCTAAGATTCACAGGCCTTATCAGAAATCAGGTGGAGACTCCTCAAGCCTGATTTACATGGAAGATCAGAAAGGAAGAAACAAACACACCAAATGTCATAAAACATCAGTCCTCTGGGGAGTTTTCAAGCTGAAAAGAGTTTGCAAACTGCCTCCGAGCACAAGGGCCACATTCTGGCTATAAAGAATGATGATGGACCATAGAGAGCTAAAGATAAAGATACTGTTAAGCAGGATATTAGACCACATGTAAACAAACAAACAAACAAACTTGCTGAATCAAAAATTAATCTTCTAACATGGCAATTATCCTAAAACCACAAACAAATCCACAATAGAACATCTCTAAAAGAAGCACTGGCGATTAGCAACATAAAAATCCCAAAACCTAAATCCAGTAGGAGATGTGACGTGCATCTGAAAGCAGTGCAGCTAGAGTTGTTGGAGGTGGGGTGTCAAGTTCGAGAGATGCAGATTATTTCATCTTAGTCTGTTCACATGCAACGGCCTTCAGATATCCATACTAACATTCTGTAAGAGCATTCATTTCTCCATTTCTTTTGGACTGGCATTTTGAACTGCCACTAGTGTCATTCGACATGCTTCATCCTATTCTAATATGTGACTCAGCCTACTTTAGCATTTCTGGCCACTGTTATGTAAAGGATGACCTAAAGTGAACAAAAGGTGTGTCAGTAGTGACTGTTAGATCAGGCGAGTGCCAGGCTTTGCGGGAGCATGGGACAGAACCGTGTAAAACTGTGTGCCGATTGTCTTCCCAAAGTGGTCTAAACGAAGTGGTTAAGGTGTGATTTTGGGTTGAAGTGATTTAAGACCCCTTGTTGCCTACCTGAAAGCTCCATGAATAGTTGAGGAGACTATTCTGAGGAAAATGAAATGGAGCATCTGTTTTTCCTTTCATATTCTCCCCTGTGGTAAACACTAGGACCAGGCAGGCAGGTGTTGACAATTAATTCTGAAATACCTCAAACATTTTCTGTAAAGTTTGTGTAATTTAAATGAAACTAATAATGATGACACTGATTAGATGATTATGACTAATAATAGTTTTTAAACTCGTGACTTGAAGCTTTATACTGTTGTTTTGGGATTTTGTTTGTTTTTTTTCTTGTTTGGTTTGCTTGTTTCCTCTTTTTTCTCCTGTCTGTGTTTTTGTCATTTTGTGATGGCATTTTCTTTAGAAAAAAAAAAAGACATTTTGAATGTTACCCTAGAAGATGTATAATGAAAGGCATGTCTGAGTGGATATGGAGAAAAGAAAGAAAGAATGCTTCAGCTTGACTCAACCATTACGATTTTCCAGGTGGATCTTTTGGGGCTTGACTGAGGTGAAATGTATACTGAGTATCAAGAAAACCAAGTTTTTTCTTTGATTTTTCAACTTTAATCAATAATTGTCCTTTCTCCTTTTCTTCCTTTAAAGTACTCCCCCAAAAATACCCCTCCACCTCACATTCATTTAAATAATTGAAAAAAAAAAAAAAAAAAAAAAAAAAAAAGCTCCATCCATTCTGATGGGAGCACTGCTTTTTTTCTGCATGGATATTGTATACTGTACAGACTAAAGCAGGAATGCCCTGCACTTTGGAGGAAGACGAGGATGAAGAGGCTGGGGCAGGAAAGGTTTTGGTTTCTTGCGAGGGTGGGGGTGTTGGAGGGGTCTTTTGTTTTTAGGGTTTTCTGTCACTACTGTTTTGAACTGGTTGTGTGTAACCCTCTCTCATATCTCTCACACGTCTCTCCAGCGGAGGGAGACAGTCTGACACGGAGGGCTAAGCTTAACTGAGGCTGTCGTTCCTGTGTATGTCTTTGAACCATTGAACCATTACTCTTGCTCACCTGTGCCGCTCTCAATTTGGGTTGCAAAGAAAATCATGCAAACCTGCAACACAACCAGCCAGTCTTGACAATGGACCCCTCCAAACGGGAATGCGTTTAATCTACAGACAGTGTCACGCATGTTTGTTTCTCTCCAGGCCTGGTCATAGACCAAGCCCCGCCCCCAGGCGCACTGTGGTCCCCCTCATCTGTAACCTGTCAATCATTCGAGAACCAAGTGTCTTTGTGATGGTAGAAGACAATCAGTTTCAAAACCAGGAAGTAAGATGGAAGGGATGGGCCAGGAGGAGGAGCTATGGAAAGGGTAAGTGGTTGAAAGAGGCTCTTAAAAAGACTTTTCAGTATGGGGCAAAAATGTTACCTTGACCTGCTAACTTACACTGCCTAAGAAAAATTTCATTCTGTGGACATTGTAATGGTAAAATGCATTACATGCTGCTGTTACTACCAAAAGATTAATTTCACCTACATTTCCTTGTACATTTATCAGATGCTCTAATCCACAGTGATTTGTATATATTTATCAGCATGACTGTTAGAAGGCTCCCTGGGAGTCAAACCCATGACAACAATGTTACTAGCGCCATGTTAGAGTTTTGGGAACTAGTACAAATGTCCATGTGCAAATGATCACATGGCAAGATACTAATCACATACTCCTGACACCACAAAATCTCCAATACCAAAGAACTTGTTGAGGCTCATTGTCTTTGCACAGAGAACTATGCAAAACTAATACATGACCCTATATTTAAACTGACCCAACAGATCCAGGCCTGTCCTGGTGCCCTAGCCACTGTTCTCCAGTCACACAGGATGGTGTTTTTTATGAGTTACTAGATTGTAATAATTTAATACTAAGGTTCAGTCTGGCCAGTGCAAAAAAAAAAACAACCCCCCCCACAAAAAAAAGGAAATAACACTAATTACAAAATTTTAGTTCAACAGAATCAGTAGCGAAGTGGATATCGTGCATATAGTCACACACACCCACTCATACACATGCACGCAACATTTTTAAAAGGTACCTACTTTAACCAAAGATTAAATAATAACCTGTGAATCCCACATACCAGTTAGTGCATTACATCACTGCTGTTAGTGCTTTGTAGCGGTAAAAATGTATGATAGCTCTCAGACATGCTTCCCTCTGTGTTTCAGGCAGCTATTAGCATTTAAAACATGTCTGGTTTGGGAGCCTCTTTCGACCACACATTCTATAAGAGGAGCCAGAGAGAATGTGGCGTACCCTTTGTTTAGGCTCTTGAAAAAGAGAAAAAAACTGGAGTAATAACTGTTACAGAAAATAAAACACAAATATGGGTAAATTGCGTGTTTTGAAGTAAATGACTGAATAAAATCAATTGTAAAACTGTTGTTATATGGACTGCATTTTTTTTCCAAATACTCAATATTTTACATGAGCTAGGGAAACAGTGCAAGGCATAGAGAACTGAACCTATATATTTCCTGGGAAATATTTATTTGGAATATATGGCTATTTTAAAAAGCATTCCTATCAAAGATTCAGTCTTCCAATGTTGAATTTGCCATTTCCTCAGCATTCTAGTACAAATCCTTGTTTCTTAAACATGCACATAACCAAAATAAGTCTAAAACACATTTCTCCTGTAGAAAATATATCATGAGGAAAAAAAGCTCCTTGTATTCCTATATAGAGCTACATGAGTTTAAAGTGCTTCTCTGATATATCTAACAAAAATGTTATTTATCTCTTTATTTATGTAGTGCTGAAGAGAGCAAGTAGATAACTGAGTTAGATTTCAGCGAGTGAGCAACTGTAGTATTTACTGACTAAAGTAACTTTACACATGCTCACAAAAATATGGACAAAGTTTAGTAAGCTTATGCTCAGAGTGCTTAAATTAAAAAGGCTACTTCCCCTTTTTTGTGGTGCAAGGCAGCTGAAAGCAGCTAAATGTGTATCCAGGCATTCAGTTTTAGCAATTAGCTGTCACCACATGAACTAGAACCAGTAAATAAATTGATATTTTTTTCAGAAATGATGTATGACAAATGAGGCCCCAAGATGATAGGAAACAGAAACACTGTTAATAGAGCAGATTCAGGATCCCAGGGTAAGATGAGTTGGTCCTGCTGGACTAAAGTGTACCATCAAATGGGAATTGAAAATCCCACGCAAAATCCTTTTTAGTCTAGAACAAAACTTGTTTTGTAGCTCTAAAAGCAGTCCATACGTATAGTTTGTCCTGTGCAGGGTAATACTATGCTTAGAGTTCACAAGTAAGCTATGTTTTTCTTGTGTTTAACCATCCGCAAGTTGTCTTTGCGGTGCTTGTGGGGAATTTGTCTTTGTATTGTCCATTGTTACCCTCCCATCCAAAGGAGGCACTGTAGAATGGAGCCCGGCCCCTGAAGTTAGCAGCCTCCCGAAGCCTTTCCCCTGGGACATTGCGTAGGATGAACGGCGACGAGGAGCCCCCCTCTTGAACCATGACTGCAGCTCAGTGGTCTCCTTAAATGATTGGATCTGAATGTTGTAACAGGATTACAATCCAGTGAGCAGTACAAAAGGACATTTTACGACAGGTAAATCCCTCTGTTGTTATCAGTCTGGTGTGGCATGCTGGCCTCACCTTGTGTCTGTTGGAGTTCACCAGCAGCACACCAAGAGCTCGAACCACGATGGAGGGGAGGACAGCTGCACAGGTGGTCAGGAAGACAGTCAGCCACACCACAGGTTTGGCGAAGGCATTCATCGATGCTCCTGCCAAAACAAGGAAGGCAGCCCATCTGTTTCTGTTTACTAACATGAAGTATCAACTCAGCATGCTCAACTAAGAACCGATCACTGTCCTTTGGGCATCTATGCTTTCTCAGTGTCAATCAGGGAGATGACGCAGGTACCAAAGAAGATGTAGTCCTTAGGGAAAGCCAAAAACAGGCGAGGGCTGTGGAGGATCACAGTAGACAGGAAGTACAGGGCCAAGCAGAAAGCGACTGCAGCAAAATTGTACTTGGTCCAGAACTTGGTCTGTAAAATGATCTAGGAAACACAAACAGAATGAAATTTTAACACTTATGCAATTCTGTATAAAATGAATGTGTATATGTGTATGTGTTTAAGATTGCTGGGGGAAAATAATCAAAGCAAAAAAAAACCCAGCTAAAACACAAAAAAGCATCTCAGTTGACTATGTGTGTATTGCGTCAAGAGAAAACTCTCCCTAATAGAGACCACCAATCATTGCCATTAAAAAATAATTTAAAACTACAATAAATCAATAAGCCATAGAGGTCTACGAGTCAAGATACCTCGACAGTAACTGAGAACACAGCCGACGTTTGCACAGTGATGGCCAGGGTCTGATAGTCCAGGTCAGAGTCCTGGAAGACTCCCATGGGGAGGAAGAAGAGGATGATGGAGGTGTAGATGGAGTACAACAGAGCGACACCCAGGCTGAGTGGGTTCAGCAGCTCATGCCTCTGCCCAGCCAAGTAGACCTCTGGCCAGCGAAGAGAGCTCTCACTGCTCATGTCCTGCACCAGCACAGACATACAAGTAGACCGGTCAGCCATTTCCAAACGGAATTCAACACTGAAAAGGTTCCCGGGCAGTACAACTGTATTGCTCACCTGTTCGAAAAAGCCCAGGCACTTAACAGGCAGGGATGTGTACATAATGGTGTAGAGAGCAATAAACCAGCTCTCATACATAGGCTGGGTAAAGATGAAACACAACAGAAAACATAAATAGATAAAAAAGTGCACAGGATGGGTCAGAAAGGCTTTACGATAGTGTACCTGGGCACTGAAGCCATTGTACAAGCTGTACCAGATGTGAACCAGTGCAAAGGAGGTAGTTTTGTAGAGGAAGTAGTGCAGGAAGCTGCAGATGCGCCGGTAGGACCAGCGGCCGTGGACCAGGAGGAGCCTGCGGAGGAAGCTGAACTGGGCCAGCGCAAAATCTGCGTTTTGCACTGCCTGACTGCCCTCCACACCACACAAACCCACTCCGATATGTGCTGCTGTGATGTAATAGGGTGGGGGGTGGGGTGGGGTGTGGGGGACTTTGTGAGTGAGAAGTTTGTGGACACTTTTTAATGTCTGGATCATTAAACAGTGATATATTATAGGATTAGTGTGTGGGGTCACTTTTGAAGCAGATTAGAATTATCTGTAAACATGCAATGCAGTATCATGTGACTATTGGTTGCATCCTTCTCCACCCCTTACTCTTAATCATATTCACATCATTGGCACCATCTCCTATTGCCATGGTGATGGAGGAAGAATACTTCCTGACCAGCTGTACCACCTCTGCCTTCTGTCCAGGGGTCACACGGCAACAAAGCACTGATTGGCACTGATTGGACAGAGAAACAAACCTGGCCCCTGCCTCGGGTGTCTTGATCAGCTCTGTCTGTAAACACATTGAGAAATGGAGCCTGATTCTGACATGGTGATTTTCAGAACCAATAAAACTCAAGTTATACAACTTCATAGAGTTATTTAAAGCAAGTCACTGTGTAGTCTGGAAACAACTTAGCAGTATATTAACACCTTTTGTTTAGTTAAAATTTATATGGCATTATAAAGCATTTCTATTTTAATACGTGCTTTACAGAAAGATTGAAACAGATTGTCATTTAATAATTAATTTATTCATTACAAACTGATAAATAAACTGAAAATTAATGACCACTAACTAAAAGATTTAATTTGACTGAACAGATCAATCACATAATTAAATAATATTAATTCATCGAATGACGTAAAGACATAAGAAAACTCAAAAATAAAAGTAATAAAAGTCAGCAAACGGTCCTGATTACTCTGAGGCTTCGCCTCCCCTGACCACTCCCCTGACCACTCCCCTGATCACCCCCTCCAACTCCCCTCAAAGAAAAAATGGAATTTCCTATTGCAAAATTAAACACTCACAAGCTCAAATCCATCAATGACAAGAGCAGCTTTACTCATCTGGGACACTTTATCTGTACTCCAAACATGAGGATCTTTGTTCTTGTGGAAGCAAACCTCAGGAGATGGAGACTGGAGAAGCTGTCTGAAAATTGTCATTAACCATTAGTACATTTTTGAGGTTTGTGTGTGTATTCAAATGTGTTTGTGTGTTTGTGTGTGTGTGTGGGGGGGGGGGGGGGGGGGTGTTTGTGTGTCTGTTTGTTGTGCCTGTTCCTGACCTCAGCTCCTCGCCCTGGAGCAGGCACGTATCCGGATCCATCAGCTTGCAGGCGTAGCCCACGTTCACGGCAGTTTCTGTGCATTCCGAGAGAAGCAGAGCAGTCAGTCTCGACTCCGTCCCACCCATGAGCTTTGCTGTGAGGCAGCATGGGAAGGTGGGGAGCCCTGCAGGAGCCACAGTACCTGTCTTATCTCCCGTCAACACCCAAACCTTCACCCCTGCCCGCCGAAGACTGCAGATTGTCTCAGGGACACCTTCCTGCAGACGATCCTCAATGGCTGTCACGCCAAGCATCTTTAAAACATACCAGTCATATTGGTAAGAGCCTCCTATGGATAATAATCCATAATCTGTGTCTGACTCATACACTAACAGCTCGATGATAAAGTAGTGAATACTAACTCAAGGGCAGCAATAGCATATGGTCAGTGATATCTCTGTTTCTGTACCATCAGGTCTTTTTCCATGTGTTCATACAGCTCCTCCAGCAAAGTCTCTCTGTAAGTCGTTGCCATGGCAGCCTGGCTGAGAGCATGGCTCCACTCTGTCCACTGGGCCTCAGACACGGAACGTCCAGCCACGCATAACGTCCTCAGACATCTCTGAGCAAAAACCTGTCACACAAACAAAACACACTCACAAAACACAAAGTAACCCCGTTTTATACTTGGGTTTCGGTAACATAAAGTGCAAATGAAACCGTGCAGGGTGAGAAGTTCAAAAATACTGATGAGACTGTGAGACTGTGCCTTAAGTAGGCAGGGCAAGGGAGGGGGAGAAGGGGTGGGGCAAAACAGGGCAGAAGAGGGGTGGGGCACGGCGGTGGGCGTGGTGAAGAGGTGTGAGGCAAGCACACTCACTAACCTCCAAAGCCTGCTCTGTGCTCTCCTGGTGTGGGCTGTCCTTTCGCAGCCGCTCCAGAATGACAATATCTGCACCTTTACAATAAAGCTTCAGTTCTCCTTCCGGATTTCTTACTACAAACACACACACATGCATAGAGAGAGAAAAATAAACCACTTGGGTATTTTTTCCCAAATACCCTTTTAGAGGCGTGCTAGATTAATAGTTTCTGTTTCAGTGTAACTGCAAGCATCATATGATTTCTTTATTGCAGGCACAGAATCACTTTTAACATAACTGCATTCATTCAGGCTGTGAATATCACAGGCTCCTCTGTCTCACCCAGCACTGACATGCGTCTCCTCTTACTGGTGAAGTCCAGCAGGGCCAGCAGGCGGTAGCAGTGCGTGAAACCTAGCTCGCTAAGCGTGAGGGAGTCGCGCGTGCGAGAAAGGAAGACCCAGCCCAGCTCTCGCGCTGCGCTCACCAACGCCTCCTCGTCCGGAGACGCCGCCTGGTACCGGGGCAGCCCTGAGCGCAAGATCTTGAGGAGCTCAGTTGGTCAGTTACATGCACTTACAGCAACATTTGGAGCATCGATGCTTCTCAAAGGCTTTTGCTTACACCCGTGAAACACAGTCTGTAATGTCTGTAATCAAAGTTTCCGCTCATTTACATTTTTGGTTGTTTACATTTGTTTGTTTGTGTTAAATTTTCGTTATGCTCTGTTCATGAAAGCGCACGAACATCTTTGCACTTGGTCATGTCTCTAACATTTGAGCATCATCACATCATTTTAGACCAAAATAATCAAAAAAAGAGCAAAACTAACAAATTTCATTTCCTGTGTTGATAGATGTTGTGAGTTCCATTGCAATTATTTTTTGCTAACTCAATACTGTCTTAAACATTCTTTACACTGTTTATTTTTTTTTACTCATATTCGTAATACTGTGAAACGCTGGTTCGGAGCTGGACTATCACGGGAAATTGGGGAAGTGTCCAGGTGGGGGCGCCACTGACCGTCTTTCCACTCGCTCATGACGGTGTGGCACAGCGCCAAAGCGGTAAAGAATTCTCGACTCTCGGGACAGCGGCGTTCGCGCAGGCAGTTGGTCAGCCGCTGGTCAGAGAAGAGGAGCCCGCCGCAGGAGAAGCGGTTCCAGCTCAGGTCCAGTGGCTGAAGGACGGAACACACGCTATAACGAGAACAAGCCAAGGACATGCAGTCCACAAAAGAATCGCGCTCACACAAACTGGCATTCTAATTGTAAAACAACTGGGTCATACCTTTGAGTTTTCTCCCAAATCTCCTGAAAAAAAAAAAAAAAAAAAACATTTATGTAAATGTATTCCATACAAACCCGTGCTTACCTTGCCAGGAGTCAAGAAAGAAGAAATTTAATTGCAGCTGGTCCTAACAGTGGTAATATCAGTCTTCTATTATCTGTATCTTTATATTAATGACAATTATTTTTAAAATATTGACAAGAAAGAATAAATTATCTAACAGTTTAAAAAATAGCTATTGTTGGCCTCCATTTGAGCAGACTCCACTGTAAAATGGAAATTATGCATCCCACGGGATTACTCAGTTGTGACCTCGAAATGAGTAGAGTAAGGAGTCGAGTGAACCAATTTGCTTTACTGAGAGGGACATAAGACATACCATAAATGTGACCAGCAACACAGCACTGGCGGAAGAGCAGGTGGTTCTGTGTGAGGGTGCCGGTCTTGTCACTGAGCAGGTGACCCACCTGACCCAGCTCCTCGTTCAGAGAGGTGGCCCGGGCCTGGGCAGGACTGTTTCTCTTCCCCCAGTACATTTCCAGGTCCCAGCCAATCAGGAGACAATGCACAATGTGGATCAGCTCGAATCTGGTCAGAGCAAACGCAACATAGGTTGACAACAAGTCGAATGCTCAAAAAGGGAGTGCAAAAATGCAGAGTCAGCATGCTGTTTAGCTGAGCTGTCTGACAAATATCTTGTAATAAAGCCAGTTTGGGTTTCTTGAGAGGTCTTACGTGATGTAAAGGGACATGGGCATAGCTGGGCTCAGCAGTATAATATAGCCCCAGAACGTCAGAAAGCCACGGTAAGCAGCAGGGAAGTTGGCACTTATGCCAGAGAGAACCTCGATACGTGGGGAAATCAAGTGCTCAAAGAGGCCAGACCCCACTGCCAAGAGGAGCGCTACCATCAGCAATGAGAGGACAATCTAAAACCACATCACAGAACAGATCTGCACTGAAAGCCACCTGCGTGACAAGCTACAATCACCAAACACAGCTTCCTGTGGGTACTATGTAAAATGTATAAATGGGGCATGGTAGTTATTGCTTTCAGCAGTCATATCATATCAAGACCACATGTGGCCTGTCTTTTTTGCATTTTCACACATACTGGAAGACTGCGGCAGTGTGCAACAGTAGAGATAAGACTCCATGCAGCTTACTGTTACCACAACTTTGTTAAGGAATCGCTCTACTTGTGTCTTCTTTACTTTCAGCCTCCCACAGTTCCTGAGGATCTTGGTGTCAGAGCCTGACACAATTAAACAGAATGATTATACTTCTGACACTTTTTTAAATGCATGTGAGTTATGGCCTAGATGTATATATGGCTAGGCCATGCACCTGTATATATAGCTAGGCCGTATGCAGTGTCAGTGTTACGTAGTATAGTTCCCCGGAGTAGCATGTGCTCAGAGTCGAGCAGGTGGCATTGCCCTTTCCAATGTAGCTTTCCTTGGAATGAATACAACTGGCCATTCGGCTCCTCACACCACACAACACCTGCGGAAGAAAAGAAAGAGCAAGAGATAGAGACCAAAAGAGGCAGAGAAAGAGAGAGAGTGGGAGGGAAAAGGAGAGGAAGGAGTTTGATTATTTGTTTTCGAAACTAAAGAATATATTAGTCATTAGTTTTGCGAACTCCAGAGGTAGCGGGCCACATTTTGCCTTGTGATAGAGCGGAAACACTGCTCTCACCATCAAATGGCAGGAGAAGCTCATCTACTGGTCCACTGGTCAGCTCAGAGTGGGTGATGGCCGGTGCCTGGCGAAACTTCAGATTGGTTTCTCTGCAAACAACCAGAGTAAATGGAGCGAACCTATTTACCCAGATATTAATTCAGGATGCAAAAGTAGATGCCCCAAATTGAGGAACATGACAAAAAACAACATTTTGCTGAATATACTGGTCTGGAAGTCTGTTAATGGATGACTCAGAGGTGATTTTTCAGACTTTCCATTCGAAAAAAAGCATAACTGCTTGCAATACTGTAAAACCTCTTAAATTGTCTTGATGTGTTTTTTGTGGCAGGAGTGACGATCATAGGAGGGAGGAGAAGATTTCCGGCCATGTTCTTACCCATCAATGTCAGCCGTTTCTATGAAGCACAGGCTGTGAGGCTCAGTACTGCACAGGAGAAGCAGATCTGCCTGGGGAAGTCAGGAGCAACACACACACACTCACACACACACACACACACGCATGCACACAGTCACCACACAAACACTCACACACACTACAAATACAGCCCCCCTACACACACACACACACACACACAAACACACAGTCGTACACATACTCACACACACACACACACAAACACACAGTCGTACACATACTCACCGGTATGACCTGGTCCTTCTGAATCCGCAGCACATCACCAACGCAAACATCCTTCCACTGACCTAATGTGAAGCTGCAGAAGAAAAGAAATAGAAGAGTCTTATTATTCCACAAAAGCGTCTTATTCTTGCAGCGTTACCTCCAAATGTAAGTCCACACAAATGAATCTCCTAATACTAACCCCTGGTTAGTGAGGATGTCACAGGGCCTTTTGTTAATCTTGCCATCACTGCGGCGCCGACCCTGGAAGCCATGAGAGAGATGGAAAGAACCACAGAGAGGGAAGAATTACAGTCTCCGTGCTTTTCACCGACTGTACAGATTTACACTGACACTTCTGCTTATGAGGAATTCAAACATGTCCAATCTCCTTCTCTTTTCTTCCTTTTCCTTGTTTCGTTCTTTTTTATTTTTATTTTTACTCCGATTGCCGAATGCTACATGACCTTTGGCTTGTATCCACCCCCTCTCCCACCTCACCAGATCTGCCAGCAGGTCCTTCACCCCGCGCATCGTCAGCACCGTGAGCAGAGGGAGCATGGTGATGTACCAGGGCAGGGTAGCAATGGCAGGAACACCCTGGAGACCCCGTACACAACCACAGGGCGTGAAGATTAGCGACGGCCATGCCAGCAGCCTAGCCATAAAACTCTGTCACACTTTCTCTAAGTGTGGCAGCCTGTTACCACTCATCAAGATATCACATCAACCAATCCTTTTAACATGAAACAGAGGTAAACAAACGGTCTGTGCCTTAGGAAGGTACTGTAAAATTTTGCATAACACTGTAAAGAGTGCTTAATGCCTATGAACTACCTTCATCTTCACAAATAATTTCTCAAAAGTCCAGTTGCTCTTTGTGTACAAGTTAACATTCTCTTTCTACAAGGACTGAATACTCACATTCATAAAAAATAACACTACGAATATTTATAATCTGCTTCTCAAATCTAGGATACTGACACGAGTAAATTATTTATTCACTTTATTATGTGGGAGTTTTGGGGCAAGTGGGTTTGAGCAGTGAGATTTGAGCAGGAAACAGAACCACAGACCTGCATGACCACAATGAGCAGGAAGAAGAAGTTTGCTGCACGCTGGAACTGCTCATAGAGGTTGAGGGGCAGGAAGGTCAGGGGGGAGTACTTATAGCTGCGCACTGTGTTGTCCTGGTAACACAATCCAATAGAGGAACACTAATGAGGAAAAGAAAAGCCCTGGGTAGAGCTCCCAGGCTCTAGGGTGAGTGGGACCACTCTGTGTTAACAGCAAGAACATTGATCAGTAGGTTCCTAAGAGCTAGCTTTCTCTACAAGCCTCTCCACATGCTTTGAGGAGCCCTTTAACAGGAACCCCTTTCTTGAAAAAGAACTTATCTTCCTACTTACTGCATAACGCCCCCAGCGGAAACACAGGAAAGACTTGCGTCCAAGAGGCTCATGGAAATAATGGCAGTTGGCCCGCACCTGCCAAGTCATCCCTGAGAGAGGAAGAGGGCTGGTTTTGGTATGGTCCAGAGCATGGAAAAACCAAACCATTCTTAATAACCTGAAACATGCTCCGTCTTACTGTCTCATGATATTAGGTGCACTGAAGCCATATTCATTAAATCACTACAAATATTTAACATACAGAGCTAAATCCAATGGTGCACTGTTTGCCACACTTATATTATAGACAAGCAGTATTGAATGTTCTGGTACCGTGATCTGTCCCCCCTGAGGATGGGGTGTTGTCTTTGGCCATGCTGAATGTACTGAGAGACACAGACCGTTCTGCAGGGCAAGAATATCTTCAGTCGGTACAACTGAAGCCAATTTAAGGCTGAGAAGACAAGCAACTACTCATGTGCCTACTTTCTTACTCATTACACATTACTTCCTTACTTCCCTAGCTGCAGACACTCACACACAGATTCTTTACACTTCAGATAACTGCACACAAATATATGCTGCAGTACAGTAGTACACCCAAATGGCACATTTAGACAGAGTATATCAAAGAATATTACAATAAAGAATCGCAATAAAGTTTAAAATTATGCTCACCTTGTTGCTTTGTAAACTGACTTAAAGAACGTTACTTGAGGTAAAGGTAATACTTTCCAAAAGCTAACCTGTGAACTGGGTCTGCTGACTCAGCAAGAAACTATGATTAATTGACTGTTTTGAGCAGAAAGATTCCAACTGAGTTCAGAAATCTGTATTCAGAAGCCATAATACTATCTTCTTCTTACTCTAGTATAAGTAATGTAACAATATGGTAAACCACAGTCACATGACTCATTAAGAAAAGGTCTTGCTACACGGTGATCACTGGGGAGTGTCACTGACACACACCTTACCTCGTTATTGTTCATAGCTGCCACATCTCAAGAGAGGACTCTTTCCATATGCTGGTCTCCTGCGTCTCACCTAGATCACTTGGGAATTTGCTGTGATACACCAAGAGACATTCTTGTTAAGATAATGGCCATATTCACAGATTTGTACTCACATTGTTGTCCACCTTTTCCTTGTCTCCTATAGGTTCTTCACAACGGGGACGTCTCCCTAAATTGTATTTCTTTCAATTCGACCCTTGGTCTCACATCCCCAGTTTCTCATAAACCATTTTGGGAGACTGCATTTCTGCGGGGGGGGGGGGGGGGTGTGTGTGACAGAAACTCGATAACGAACAGGTAAAATAGGAGGAGAGAAAGGCATAATGTGTGTTCATAGGACTGCACTTCGAAGGCACTTAAACAATCGTTCCATCTCCCCAGACTGGGGAGAGAGCTGAATGACGTAAAAATAACCCCAGGAGTACCAAAGACTAGACTTGCAATCATATATTGGTTTACAAAAGTTTGTATTTTATTTTTTTTAATGAAAAATCACTTATTCCTTAAATGTGTTCATACTAAAGCACTACACCACATAAGCAGCTACTTACCTTTAAAGCCTAGCTCTTGGTGGCTAGGCTGATGGAGGTTTTTAAGGAATATTTAAAAGAATATAATTCATTCACCTCATGTTTTTAAGACTACTCATTTTTTATAGTGTAACTATCAGCCTACCAGTGTAGGTCTGTCAGAAAAAGAACACGATTAACATTTATTTAAAAAATCAGTAACTAGAGGTGAGCAACAACATAGCTGACTAAATAGGCATGCTCTAGACTGCTGAATGTTAGCCTAATCAGGGAAGAAAGAGAAAACAAGTCTTAAACTCTACTTTGCTGCTAAATTTGAACATAGTTTTATCCCAAGATTTGGATAGCTTCTTAAATATACACTAAAAGTTAATTTAGAATAAGCATTTTACATGTGGCAAGACTATGACAGCACAAAACTAGCATTGAGGTAAGCTATCTTTACAAGCCTGTTGTTGCAGTCTACTGTTATGTAATATATGTAATCAACTGGTGAAAGTTAACACTTTAATAAGTAGCTGTAAAATAGGCTTCCACACTATTCACTGTCAATTGTAAGCCCACCCAATTTTGGCACCCCTGTTCTTAATAGTCAGTTGACTGCCTCTTCCTGATTCTACCAGCCACATTTTGCCAGCCAATAAGAGGGAGCCAGATGTAAAAGTTTGCAAATATTGTAAATATTTACATATACATTCATAAAATATCCAAACAAACCATTAATCAAAGGGGTTATTGGAAAAATGTCAGAATTATGCCTAGTACAACACAAGTTCTGATTATCTACATGCAAATATTTACAAATATATTGTCACCAGAAACACCTGCACTGTGCCCACACTCACTGGCTCATTCGTATATGTATTTAATAAGTGCACAAGTATGGACTGTATAACATCTGTTGACATGCACAGCTCATCAAGCATTCTTTAGCCCTTCATCACTGGTCAAGTTCTGACCACAGGAGCATTGCTAGCTCGATATCGTTTGGCTGCTGGAGCCGGTAGCGTTTTAGCCAGCTCAGCAGTGTTGCTGGAGTATTTACAATTGTCAGTGTCATTGTTTGTTGGAAGTGATCAGACAGCTGAAAGCTCCTAGTAAATAGCAGTCACAGGGTCAAAAGTGTGAAGAAAGTGACCTGCTAGGAGATGTGGAAGAAGAGCTCTGAAGGTTAGGATGATGGTAAGCCAAACTGTATTTATATGGATATTGCAGCAAGAATATTACTTCTTCAGTGGTTCAGCCAAACATGGAGCTCCACAAGCACAGGTCATTTTAATGCAAATAGCATGTAAAATAGCACAGAAGCTACATGTGAATAAATCCAATCAAATCCGAAATGGCACGAAGCAGTCGAGGCTAAAATGCGTCTTGTGGTCCAACATTATATTTGGAAATAATACAGATGTGCTGTACTGTTTTTGGCGATGAAGTTCCTCTCTAAAGTCAGGCAAAGATTTATTAATCAAAGCATGCAGTAGAGTAGACACCACAAGGGCAGTAGCTCCTTGTTGCCAAGGACACTACCCCCTTATCTGTCCCACCCCTAACCCCATTCCCGTCAAAGCCTTTCTAGCAACAGGACTTCACTTTTTCTCATGTCATCATTCTCCCTGTAAGCAAATATAGTTGTGTGGTTTGAAAGGGAAGTCTATTTGCATGTGCCTGTCGGGAGGTGCCTATTGGTTTCCAAGCAAATGATTTTTGGTGACATCATGAATGTCAAGTGACTAAGCGGACGGCCTTTTTCCCCCATACTTGCTATCTTAAAACTAATGTGTATATGAATGTAGACAAATGGATCACTTTATTAATCCCGGTGTAACGAATAACCGAGTGCCGCAGGGCGTGGAGCAGGACGCACAGACTTTCTCCACACAAAAACATAAAGACGATGGTGGCACTCACAAATAACATTAACGATGAACACAGACACACAGCACTAACGACTTTAACATTTAACATAGCCTGGCCAACCATGGTCACTGATACTACATTCGGACGCTAACAAACAAACAATGACCAACGGTGAGGCGCGAACTGACGGGGGTTTAAATAAACAGACACACTAATACTTAACCCCGGCAGGCCGTACCACGTGACTCGTGGAGGGGGAACGTCCCGTGACACCCGGTGGGAAATTTAAAACTTACAGCTACAAGCAAATGTTGCATTCAAGAAATAATAAAAATATTACAGTACAAATTATAGTATTTAGTTTAAAAGGTTCACCTATAGAGTAAATATGGCCCAATATACACAAAAGACCCACAGAGAATATGCATGATAATTAAATGTAATAAATGTTGTAAAACATCTGGTATGAAACCGGAATTGCAGCAGAGTAGGTATGGTGATCATCGCCAGGACAGTTTACTACTTCCTGTTAAAAATGTGGGCCATGTCATACATAGACATTTTTTTTAATACAAGCTTAATGGAAAATAATGAACAGTTTGTTTCATTTTAAAGTTGTGGCGAAAGCCGCAAACATCTAGGCTAAGCCAAGAGGTTTACTAGCACAAATTTAAAAAAAGAAAACAAAACAGCCACATTAGGTGTGGAAACTACAGATCTCACTGCACATCTACACTTACTAAACAAAAAAAAAAAAGAAAGAGGTGCTATTGAATACACTCCACTAGACCGCACGCATGATATGCTGTGTGTGGCATAAATGAAAGTACAAACTTTAAGTTGTTGGAACCATACAAACATACAGGGCACTGCTAAACCACACAACAACCACGACTGAACTACAGTGAATTAAACACAATTCAAGTAACCCCAGTGTATTTTATTTTCAAGGTACATAGTCTATGATAAAAAATTAAAAATGAGCAAGATTGCATACCATATAAACGATTGGAAAGTTAGACCAATAACTAGGTAGATAAATCTATTAAAAGTTTACCGAGATAGATGCAGCAAACTCAAAGGGCAGTGACTATGCCAAGCTTCATTATCCAAGTCTTCCAAGTGACAAGCATGTGCTCTGACATATACACTACCCGCGCCTTCTGGGGTGACAGACTCCATTACGTTACCATCTCGTTCAGGGGTGATGGTCTGCATCACACTACCCTCGCCCTCAGGGGTGACGGTGTATGTCACATCACCCTCTCCTTCAGGAGATCTCCATCACAAAAATAATTTACAAAATGCGTAATGTAACAAGAAGAATCACGTTGTCTAAGGCTATTTTAAAGTACTTTAGCTGTCTTTTACACAGATTAAGTTCCGGTGCAGTGCAACAGAAGCTTTCAGTACCACTCAGACTGAGAGATGCCAATACCACGATGGCAGTAGCTCATTTCCCATATTTCAAAGGGAAAACATGATACACAGCACCCAGTACAATGTCTGTTTTCCAAAATCTAAAACTGCAATTTGCTAAATTGTTCTGTTCATCGCCTTTCACTTAGCTTTGAGTCCCTCTAGTGGTTATCTGCCCACACTGCAACTTAATCACAGTCAACATAAACCACAGTCGGGTTAATCCCCACAGAGAATCTCAATGTAATGCCATACTGGATTGTGCTTTGGGTCTGCCATTAAAGCCAGTCAGAAAGAGAATGAGTACATATTGAGTTTGCCACAGACAATACCCTGCCAAGAGGCCCCCCACACAATGAACCGTTAGCAGGCAGAATGTGCGTGGGTGGTGTGTGTGTTTATATGCGTGTGTGTGTGTGCGTATGACAGGGAGATAAATGGTGTGTGTCAAGGCCTATCAGGCCCATCTATTTTTAAATGTGGGCTTCTCAGCATCTAAGTGGTTTGTGAGATGCGAGGGAGGCCATGGCAGGCACTCCCAGGCCTTCAGCGCCAGTGTGATGGGTCAGCCTGTCTGCTTCCCGCCTGCGTTTCCACCACAGTTCAACTGCTGCTCTGTGCCTGCGAAACCGCATAATATCTCACTCTGCCTCCTCGCTGTGTCCCCGCAAACTGCCCCACAGATGCTCAGAGCACCAGAAGTCCCTGGTGTGACGTCCATTAACGCACTGCAAAAGTGCCTAGGAATTAGTAGGTGCATGTGTGCCTTTGCCCTTAAACAGGACTCCCTCAATTACAAGCTGGTTAAGCTGCATGACTGAGGATGCTCTGTAGTAAATACACCACGTATGCCATGTAACAGCAGACATATCAATGCATGTTTATTCAGCTCAGGACGAAAAAGCAAAGGCACAGTATAGCTAAGTACGTTTGTCTTGCAGTGATGAACGCCTGTGCTTGTTGCTTCCAGAACTGGGCCGTGAATGCCTGACCAGGCCCTGGACCTCAAATTGTATTCGCCACGAAATGCCATCATGACTCTGGTTGGTCGGGAGCTGGCTTTGGGGCATATGACTGAGGGACTAGGACCTCGTTATGCACTATAAGCCACTGGACCAATAAGAACTGAATAAACAGTCATATCATAGGTGCTGGGTTGCCAGTTTCAAAATCCCCCGTAGGAAGATGACTAAAATGAGCTGTAAAATCTACATAAACATATCTCAAATAAATTGTATGTATCTCTGCACAATGGCTATGTTACTATACATATGCTTCCTTCGACAGAATTGACACTGACCTTTAGCCAGTTGTCAAAGGGAAGTTTTGTAATTAAAAACAATCATACCTTATTAGAATCATATACATACTACAATTGATATGTATACTGCAGTGGGTATGTAAACTTAAGTTGGTGACTCCGCCATTTGATTTGCAATATAGGTATAAGAAACTAATGATAAGTTTCCCCCTTAAAAACATGCAATTCATAAATAACACACAAAACTTCACCTACAAAGCTTGTTGCAAAACCCTCTAACATGTCATGTAAAAAATAGGTGTTTTAAAAGTGTGATGGCTGTGTTTATTGTGTTCTATTATTGTTTGTAAACAATGTAATCAAACTCTTATATTGCTCATGATTTGAGCTGCAGAGACAAGGAATTGTCTTCAAGAACAATATAGTTCATTCACACGATGTTAATAGTGTGAACAAAATAGCTTTGAAATCTTTAAAATTCACTTCGAAAGTCAATAAATGTTGGTAAACAATAGCATAAAATATGCCAAGCTATGCATTACCTAATGCGAAAATAAAAACTTAAAACCTTCCTTCTATTTTTTTTTAAACAAAATATTCAGGACCTTGCTGACCAGACTAAATTAATGATTATTTCATCATCTCAAACATAATTTTCGCATTGCTTTGTAGTCTTACAAATGTAGTATTAAAGTCTGTAGTCTTTCAGAACATACACAATTCCATATGTCTAGTAGGGCCAGTTTTGATTTGTAAGGAAGTCCATGTTATAGGATCACAATTTTGCACAAAGCAAACATGCCCAAAAACCAAACTAAGTCAGTCCAAAATTCTATTAAGTATGATATTGTGTTATTTATTGCTCAGAGGCATGTCCATCCCAAGACCCTTCCTCAGTGTGTACACTGCCAAGCAGCAAGCAGTGCCCAGGCCAGAGGTCAAGCAAAGGAGGAGCATGTGAGGAGTGTGAGAGCATGAGGGTTATGGCCCATACCCCTTCCTGCTGTAGACCATGTTGCTTTCTGTTCTAAAGTGGAACGAGCGGGATAGGGGCCAGACAAAATGAGGTATGTATTAAAAAAAAAAAAAAACTTGTGAGAGTTAAAAGACAGGAAGTGGTTTACATTTACTTGAGAATGAAGCAAGTGTGACTGGTGTTACTGTACACACTATCATGCGTTAATTTATTCCAAGGTGAGAGTGCATGTGCAAGGCTGCCCCAGTGTGGAAGGAGTCTCTCACGCTCTTATTCACCTACACGTAGACACAAGAGTGATCAGAACTGAACACAGGGTGATATGAAAATGCCACATGAGACTGTGGGAATTTTATTTCTGAAGACACTATCAGTGTGTGTGTGTGTGTGTGTGTGTGTGCGTGCGTACATATGTTTGCACATGTATGTGTGTATGTGTTTGTAGGTCTGTATACATCTGTGAGTGATTGACATTGTAACCACAATTTTGGCTTCGGCACAAAGGTAAAAACCTTTGCGTTCTGAGGAGTTTTGTGGTGCATTAATGAGTCAATGACAGTGATGGGGAAATATCACAGACTTGAGAGCTATTGGATGAGTCAGTGGCAAACATCATCTTATCCTCCCATCTATGTCCAAACACAAAAATCACATTAGCTGGGGATGTAACACCCACATACCCTCTGCTGTCTGGACACCCCCACAATTACCACAAGAACACCCTATGCTTTACTGTAAAAATATGCTTTATGCCCCATCTTCTCACCTATGTAAACCCTCAAACAGCAATGTGGTGAAATGAAACACACTGTTCATTACTGAAGCAGGATCAATATTTCTTAACAACCCATTCATTAGAAAATCTCCATGATAAAAGGGGTATCAAAAAAAGAGTTACTCAACAAGGCTGCCCCTGGTGAAATGTAGGCCACTGTATGCTTGGTTGTAGTGTGTCTGCTTCCTAACGCTTTTCTGGTCTTCCACTTCGCCGTGTTACAGAAGGTTTATCTATAGTCTGTAATACACTGCTGCTTTCAGCGTTTTCGTTTTCCACCCCAAGTTCTAACCTGAGACAAATTAAACCATCTGCTAATAATGACTAAAACGAGACACTAGCAAATATGAATTTTAAGTTCTTTAGCCGCAGGTTTTTGTTTTTTATTTTTAAGTAGGGCGAGCACTGTCGTCAGTGAGTCATAACGGCGCGCAAAAAAAGTAAAAACTTCGACATAAAATTTCCGCCTTTAAACCGCTGTGGGAGGAAGAGATACCCCTACCCCAAAACGTTAGCTCTGTATAGTTCAGGTACGAGGACTGGCGTGTAAATTGCAATACTGACATTCGCTTAACATTCATTGGCGGTGAAGACTCGTGCCTTCATACCTGACTCTTTTTTTCACAGATTTAATTTCATCTTGCAGCTTGTCGGTCCATTCATAATTCTCAGCACTAACATCAGGACAGCAACTAAAGGTAAAGCCCGGCACTTTCGAGCAATGTTATCTTTATAGTGCATTCAGTTTAAGCCAACATATAAATGAAACATGAAAAAAAAACCATTTATTAGATGAAGGTTTCAAATGAATAGCTTATTCTTCCACATCCAAATGATAAGCAAGCTTCGTTAAAGAAATTTCGCCTTTGATATATTCCGATTCATGTTTGGTTTTTGTATATCCTGTACAATATTAAGAATATTATGGTAAATCCAGTAAGGATCATGGAAAAAACAATGAACAATTTTTTTTTTAAATTAAGGTAGACTTGATGTTTGTGTTAGTGACAAAGTCAACTGCAGTCATGATTTTAGCTTGTTTTAAAAGTTTGTAATAGGTTATTGTTTTGTGCAGCACCATTTTTCGCAATTCTATATTAAAAAAATACACATCAGTTTACAAGACAATTAAACGTATTTAAAATTGATCTCTTCATTTGCCCTCAAACACAAGGCTGCATTCTAAGCACCGCGTGTTTGAGGGAAAATAAACCTTTTGTCTCTGTCATGTAACATCCCTTCTTAACACTCACAACACCAACAGCTGTCACAGATACAGTCATATCTTATACTAAAATCATCACCATCAGCCATTATCATACTTGAAACCACTGTGGTTTTGAATTTCGCTCCATTGCAATGGCAGTTCCATAAGAGTGCATTACTAGCAATAGTGTATTTCCTTTACCAATGACGCATGATGACCAACAAACTCTTTATCCTGTGCAGGGCCATGTCCACTGCAAGACATTCTGAACATCACTCAGACATGTGCTCGCCCTCATCCTTGGCAGAGGATGAGGAGGACGAGACCATGGGTGTGAGGGATCTGATGCCGGTCACGGCCCCATCTTCGTTGGCTGGGAGGCTGCGGCTCCTCCAGGCATACCGCCGCTCAGCGGTGCCCAGCAGGAGGCGAAAGCGTGAGATGACCCCAGCTGAAAAGAAGGACGCGTTGTACTGGGACAAGCGCCGCAAGAACAACGAGGCTGCCAAGCGCTCGCGTGAGAAACGCCGCCTCAATGACCTCATGCTGGAGGGCCAGCTGCTGGCCCTGAGTGAGGAGAATACCCAGCTGAGGGCTGAGGTCCTGAGCCTGAGCCAGTACTACATGGGAGTCGGCCGGAGTGCTGCTTCAAGGCTTGGCTCCGATGCTCCCCTTCACAGTCCCACACCAGGCCACCTGCAACCCTCTCTCTGGGGACTTAATGCTGGCCTGCCGCCTGTGGACTGCTGCCAGGACTGGCCCCAGCACTGGCCCCAGCTGGGCCCCTGCTCTTCCAGCCCCTCGACAACCTCACCTCAACTATTCTCGTACCTGAGGAGCTCCCGGGGCTACGACCCCACTCTCCCATATGCACTGAACTCGGACCAGTTGGAAGAGGCATCCAGGCAGGTAGATTCAGCAGCCCAGCAGCAGGTCTCCTCCAGCGATGACCCTGATGGTAAGCAAGAGTCAGCCCTGGCCCCAAGCACGTGTCCGGCCTTGTCTTCACCCATGGAAGACCTCGGCACTCCGTCTGGCCAAAATTGGCTCCTGACCGGCATAAGCCAGCCAGGCAGCCAGCGCAGCAAACTGCAGGTTCAGTGGGCGGCGCCATGCGTGCGCCCATCGCCCCTCCGACCATGTTGGCCTACACCCCTTCCTCTGACCCTCAGGGACACCGGTGGACCTAACCATGGTATCAGCTCCATCTGGAACTTCAGCAGCAAGTTCAGGATGCTCTCTGCCGAAATCTCCCAGATGAGAAGGTATCTAAGGCCAGACAGCTCCTAAAATGTTGTGGGAACAGATGTAATTGCTTTTATGCTAAATGAGAAAGATGACTACAAGATCAGTGCTATGAACCACAGTAACATGAACATGAGTGTCCTGTCAACTTTGCAGAAATTTGGTTACAAGTTAAACATACAGACTCAGTAAAAAGGCATACTAGGCATTTAAATCCTGCCATAAAGGTCTTACATGTAAACCTTTGTACCTCCAAAGGTAGTTGTTGTTGTTGTTGTCTTTAATGCAAGCACAATTTTGCATGATACATTTTCCTTTACAAAAAAATGGCAAATTGAACGTAAGATCAACTACTGAACACTGTAATGTTCCGTAATTTCCGGTGGTCATTATCTTCGTAAAACGATCTTAGGAAACTGTCTAAGATATTGTTATGCCCATTAGAAGGGTTCGTTTTTTACTTTTCAAACACAGCGGTGCCTGTTTTAGCGACAGACTTTGTTTCACATCATAAGACAGCTATACTTGGTCTTTTTTCATCCGTAATAATATATGGTTTGGTTTATACAGGTTTAATCATTGTAGTACTAAAATGCTTGCAATATTGTAGTCAGAGCACAACGGGAAAATAGTTTTAGTGTAGGGTAATATTTAGTCTACAGTTTTAATGACACATTTTGCAGACTAGAACTTTTGTTTTCGGTTTTGTGTTTTTTCTAATAAAATATGACCTGTTGATCTATTTGTATTTGGTATTTATTGTAACCGCGCCACCTATTTATTTTCTACAAAAGCATAAAAGTTGTTTTAATGGCTACATACAGATTATCCATGAAAATGTCCATTGTAAATTCTCGTTGTCGCTGAGGCGGTAGAGGCAGCTGATATATACGGGGTAGTGTGTGCCCTGTGTCAAAGGGGCGTTTGTCAGTGCATTCTTGTTATGAAACCGAATGCAATTTGCAACGTTTATCCGTCTCGTGGAGAAAAGACATTTAAAACAGAAATCAAGAAATCAAGGAAGAAAGAAGATGCTTTTTGCATGGCTTAGTTTTACAACATCTTGTAGCCAAATCCTATAATTACGATTGCGGAGAAAAGATGACAAGTGCCCGACCGCACGTGTGAAACGACTTCTGCCGTGTCACCGCGCAGTAAATCCACGTGTATCTTCCCGTTAAGTAAACTATCGCATTTTCTGTGTAATCAGGCGAGAAGGAAATCATCAAACTTTTTAAAGCTACGGGATAAATTTAAATGTTAGCAGTAACAATGATGTCTTCTTGGGCTTTTGTAACTTCTCACATCTGAATCTGTCACAGTGTCTCGCTAAACCACATGTTCACACCTTTAATGTAGTATACATACAAACATTCAAGCGAAAGATTTTGAGATAAAGATGACCCTGTGCAAATACTCTCAAATTAATAACGTGCCAAACGCACCCTAAATTTAGATTCTCTGCTGTTTGCACCTACATTCTCTGCTTGCACCGGCTTTTTCTGCGCCTTAAATTCAGCGTCCGCGCAAAATTCCTAGGCACGAGGTTCAAGAATAAAATCAATATGCATATGCTGAAAAAAAAAGAGTACTAATTTATTTTCCTTTAATCTTCTGAAGCGTGTCAATAAATAGCGTATTCAAAAGTGTATATGTTTCCGTGATTCCAGCTCCTCTCCGTAGTGCATCGGATTTTTGACAGGCTCCTAAAAGAATACAAGACACGTTTTGTTTTATTTTTCTTTTTCTTATTTGCTGCTTTTGCTCGAGGTTTACAGGATACATGGTTTAAAGATATGCACTTTATAAACTTCCACTGCAGATTTTAAAAACCAGTTAGTCTCTTTGTTAATTATTTGGGATGTTCAACCTCATACTGTAATCCATTTTCCCGATCTGTTATTGCATGTTACACATCTACGCACTAACATATTTGTATAAAGTATTAAGCCTAGTAGGATATTAAATACTTCTGTTTTGCTAGGGCTAAAAATACGAATGAGGATCCTCACACCCGCAGACGCGTGAGAAAACAGCACTCGTTCCCAAAAGGGCAACAAAGATGACCGTCTAAAGTGTAGAGCAGTTTGTGCATCCAGAGATACGAACTCTGTTACGACATCTACGGAAATCTGAACACTATGTTCCACGCAATAGACCGTTCAAATCTACACGTCTCAGTTGAGAGTGTTTCCACACTGTTCCATTAGAAATGTCCAGTTAGCGCTTAGGTGTTAAAATGTGAGAGAGCGGTTGAAATACAAATTTTACTTTATTCAGATTAACAGCAATTAATTGCAATAAATAAACAAATAAAAATCAGTTCTGGGTTTCCAAAAAGCAAAGATTATGACTAAATGGCAAAGCTGGTATTACACTAAAGACTCTCCCACTCTCATTTAAGATTGCCTTAATTCTACAATGAATTTGGAAAACTAGAATCAGAGCGGCTGCCAGAAGAGACTTATCAATAATAGGAGATCTTTAACAAATGTAGAAATGTGAACGAAGTCTTGGTTGCTGATACCTCCGCTAAGAGTTCAGAGTGCAGTAAGCATGTAGTCGGTTACTTATCCCAACCATGGAGTCATATATTGTGCCGTGTCAGTGCTGAATATTATGTCCACTAGGGGGCGCAATAGCCATGTAAATGTACACGATCGGCTTTTGGAGGGGGGTGTTGCGCCCTCTCTCGATTGAAAATGTATTTCGCCGTGAGTGTAACTTCACAGACTGTGGCCACGTGGTTTGTGCAGAAGGCCGGGCAAATATTTAGCAAGTTACATTACAAATATGTCAATAAGATACATTAATATTATTATCTTTATCTGATAAATACAACATAAAAGATGTTTAAAATGTCTGTTTTTCCCTTTCCTTATAAAAGCTTAAACTTTCCTTAAGCAAGGAGGTTTTACTCAAATCAAAGTTTGATTTTTAACAATGTGAAAGTAATGTAAAATACTGCAGAAGAGCAATCAATGACATACGAATAACTTAGCCCTCTTATTAATTATATGTATAGACAAAGAAGATGATATATGACTACTGAGAGACAAAAGGAAAGAGAGAATGAGAATCAGAGTGCGAGAGAGAGAAAGAAAGAGGGGATGAGAAAGAATACATTCGCTGTGTTTGTAGAGGTCAACATATCTGTACATCAGTAGATGCGATGCATATCAAACCACATCTACAACCTTACTGCACAACACTATTTGTGTGGGCTTTCTTTTACATACACACATGCAGACACATACATGCATACATTTGCACACAGACAAACACACACACATAGGGACCACAGTGCAGACCTTTGATCTAAGTGTATAGGAGAAGTAGAGTGATAGAGAGTCTTGTGGGCAGAATGCATCCCGTAAGAGGCAGACAGATAGATTCAGACTCACAGTGACAATAACACCAAAAAGCACCACACTCTAGCAGGCAGACCACTCGCCTATCATAGTGTCAGGTGAGACATTCAGCTCCCTCGCTGTCAGGGGGAGGTGGAGAGTGTGTGAATGGCATCAATAGATGCTGAACGTTACTGCTAATGTCAGTGTTCAGCAAGCCAGCATGCTTCTATGAATGAAAGGTAGGACATGAAGTAATTCTTTTCTGGTGTTGCCAATTCTAAACAAACGTTAGATAGTGAGATGATGTCGTATTATATTATGTTGATATTATGCAGTGCGAATTCGATTCGGCTGAGTAGTTAAGTGATACATGATTATAGCAAATAATAAACATGTGCTTTTTATTTTGTGGACACTTTGGGAGGTTTCTTTGACAAAAGAGCTTCCGGGAGAAAAGCGTTTTCACTCAGCTTGCCTCCATCATATCAACCATCTTCGAAGATAATAACATTTTCAACAAGAAATCAAAAGAAAAACCAGCACAGGCTACGTTTACTCACCGTAACACGCGCCGTACAGAACAGTTATCGTATCAAGCTCCACTTTAACTACTGCAAGAGTTGAAGGAAATGCTCTACATGGCAGAAATCAAACTGCCCAAAGACTGTCCTTAATAACCATTTAGAACATTTAGCGATAAGTAATTCTAACAATCATCAACGTATATTTACACAAACTTATATTACTTGTACACATAGGCCGTAGTAAAAGTGAATTAAACTAGGGCTTTTCAAACTACGTGCTGTTGTATGACTGTTAAAAGTGATGTATTTTTTTTGTAAATTTGCCTATTAGACCTATACCAGTTCATAGTGAGTTTCAATTTGTTTGAGAGAGAGGTATAGATTTTGGGCCACTAGTAGGTAGGCATGTGTAAAGGATGTTTGATTAGAGATATTCATTATTGAATCTAAAATATCGAAACAGATATGGAAGACGTGGCAAAGCACCAATCTGGAGTACAAAGCCAATATATATATATATATATATATATATATATATATATATATATATATATATATATATATATATATATATATATATACACACACACACACACACAACCTGATGGTCAATAAATCCTACTCAATTAGTCATGCTAACACACTTTCAAGGGAAAAACACCAGCTGCAGTCTCCAGCCATTGGATTTTATTTTCTGTTCAACAACAAAAGACATTTTAACGAAAGACCAGGTGCCTTGTGGTAAAAGAAACAGCTCTATGTGGCAAAAAGAAGAAGTTTATGAGGAGTTTGTTACTGAAAAGCAGTGTCTAAAATTAGACAGTTAATAAGCAGCAGGTGCTGTTCTCCCCGGGGCCCCGGGAGAGCTCGCTCCAGGAAGTCTCCATCTTGCTGCCTGTTCCACGGCCCTTGCTGCTTGACACTGACGAAACCAAAAAACGAAAATCGTTCTTTTCAGTATTATTGCAGCAGCTCTCGAGCCCGCAAGGTCAGCACTGACGCAGCCTTGAGTGGCAGCTTGAGGAGCCGACGGCAATTTCTTGGCCATCGTGGCTCTTCTGTTGTTAACCTACAGGTATTGGAAGGGAAGAAGCAGAAGGGACAGGCGGGAGGAGTCTGTTTCTAGTCTGAGCCTGTGTGGTGGTAGTAGAGGTATAAAGCAGTATAGCAAACGTGCGCGTATTTTTAAACGGTGGTCCTCGCAAAGCTTTGCCCCTGTCCTACTTTCCCCCATTTTCAAACTCTTTTTATTCATGCCACTTGATGGATGGAGTGGCACAAGAGCAACAAACAAACTAAACTGTTTTGTGAAACATGAAGCAACTACATCTAAGTTTGTCTTGCAAAGTTCACAGCATGGCTATTTAGATGGTGTGGAACAGCAACTATTACAGTACTGACGTCTTAGATTCCTACTGAGCTGGACATGGTGTCTAGTGCTGCATGTTTTTAACCAGCATGCCTTGCAAAGTGTTCGGGTTGTTAGCTTGCTCAGGAGAGAATGTTAAGTCCCTATGTCTGCTATGTAATCATACAGATGAGTGACTTGTTCTGATTGACATGCAGTTATATTTACAAGTTATTTACAACTTTAAGAACTGTAGAAGTGATGAGCAAGTAAGAAGTATGATCTGGTTCAGATAAATTGCTAAAACAACAACTATGATTGTTCATGATCATCTCTAACAATGGCTGACTGGTGGGCACAAAAGCATGACATCATGGAAATGTCTGCAGTAGGTGTGAAGAAGGTTTAGCACAGCCAAATTCTAATTGCAAGGAGCAGTGAGCAAGGAGCATTAGAAGAAGGAAAAACGTCTTGGACAAATGTGATGGCTTTGCCACCTGTGCGTGCATGCCATGCACACACTGATCCCGAGTGCAAAGAAGAATTTGACTGGCTACGATGGAAACAAAAAAATCGAAAAGAAGAGCACCCAAGATCATAGAGGATGAAGAAATTGATCAAAAGCTACCGATCACTAGACTCCCAAAGCATATAGTTCTCAGTAGAAACAAGCTCCTAAACCCACCAAACCTTTGCTATCATGTCCACAGTCACATGCAAGGCAGTAAAGTAGAGCAGTTTTCTTTTGCAGTCATTTCATGGGGACAGTATAGAGCCTTTTGATAGAGATCTACAATATGGCACTGATCTACAATATGTCCCAGTCCACCGATGCTGGCCTGCATTTCTCCAGTCCAACAACTTATCAGAACGTTTATGAAGTATATTTATATGTCTGTGGTAAAGGTCAAAATGACAAAGTGAAACAATACAGCCAAAGTCTATATACGGGAGTATCCGAGCAATTTTCCTGCCATGTATTTACAGAGCAGAGCAGCAAAGTGAAGAACTGAAGCAAATGACATAATTAGATCAGTTTGATATCAAGCTGACATCTGGTGTTGGGAAGAACATTAACGATTCCACATAATATTGTTCCAACAGAAAAACCTTGTCAGACTAAAGAAAGGTTTGCTCTATCAAATCATAAAAATAACAGTTCTGATGCGTTGGTGGCACTGTTGCATATTACTGTGGATAGCAAGACTCATTTAAAAATGTGGTATTTAAATTTGAGTTATAAGAGGATGTAAAACATATATACAATATATATAGCACTACAGCGGTACCATAATAAACATGCTGTAATATAATACACAGTAATATACATACTGTACATCTGTACATTTCTAACCTCTTAAACTCCAGACATATTATTTAGTTGTTAAGTGTAAGGCATATTATCTGGTAACTACACTGAATTATTCAGTATCTACACTGACCCAAATATGAAAGCTGGGTCTGGGCTCATTAGTGTGTTCTTGGGGAACAAGGGGTTAATAGTGACATTATTAACACAGTCATAATTATTATTAAAATCGTTGTTATTATTAGGAAGTATTTGTTGTAGCTGTGCAAAAACCGATCTGCAAAATTCAGTGATTTCTAATGGGTATTTTAAGGGCGTATGTAGTAATAACTCATTGTCAGTCAGGGTGTAATCGCAGTGCCATGTTTAAAATGACTTCCTTTTGTGAGTGTATTATTATTAAAACATCTTATATTTCTTAACTTTGACATCAGGCCAAGAATGCCAGAGTTTGGCCATTTCTAAAGTCCTGAACCTTCCTGAATAATGAATGGATTAAGTCGCACTAAGTGTAATCTGTGTAGTGTGTAAATGAAACTGTGTTACTCCATTCAGTGAGTATTGCCTCTAGTGATCTGTGACTCTCTGGCATCAGTAAGAAACACTATAGGTCATTTAAAATAAAACATTTTGGATATTTTACAGTATAACCCTAATATGTCAGTTACATTGTCAGTAACATTGTCTACGTCTATCAATTCTATCATGTTAATCTAGACATTCGTGTGATGGACATGGTGAGGACTTTATAGTACTACATATTTCTCTATGAATTCTGTAGGGACTCCAAAGAAATATTTTTATTTTGAATTTCTATTTTAAGTAGTCAGTGTTACTTATTGTTTTCTTTCATGTAATAATATATCTTAATTTAGCAGTATTTGTACTTTCTGACATAACTGGTAAACATCATCATTTGACACCTCATGTTAGCTTTCCGTTGGGGCTAGTTGTGACATACGCCTCGCAAGAGGGCTCATGGGTACTACTCTACATGTAACGTCTCTTATCGCTGTGGTTTTGCCCAAGCATGTGTCCCTATCACCTCTAGACTGGCTTCTTTTTTTCATTTCTTTCAATCAAGTGAACACAGAAAAGCTTGAGTGGCTTTGTGCTTGGCCAAAGCGTCCATCTCACACATCGTGTGGTGAACCTTCAGCTGTAGCCTCACTTGCTTAGTTCTTGTTGTACTGTCAGCTGAGATCCATCTCCTGTGAATAGGGGCGGAATAGACGTGGGGGAAGGGTGGAGGATGTGGTTAGCCAGCACATGCTAAGGCACTTCACAAACTATAAGAGTGGACAAGGTCAAGTATGAGACACCAGAATAAGAATGTGGGCAGCTTGAAGTGGGGGTTTTGTGTGGGATAAAGGATGAACTGATCAAATCTTACGTAGGTTCCATTAGCAAATTGTTTCTACACACCTTGTTCTAATACTAAAATACTTTTCAAAAAAACCTCCACTGAGTTTATACAAGTTCATTTTACCCAAGCCAGGTCTGGCGTTTATTTCACTCAGTTCAAGCAAAACTGTACTAATTGCTATCTACGTAGTGAAACAGGAAAGCAGATAAGATAAGTTCCTCTTAAGTAGCAGTTTGGAGAAAGAGTACAGTGTGCCAATGATATCAGAACGGAAGTTACAAAAAGAATCAGCTTCTTGTATTGTCTCACAGTTTATTTATCCATTTTGAATTTTTCTTCCTTTTCATGCATGTGATTCGGTGTGTGTTTGTGTCCTGTCCTGTCTCAAATCTAGAGTGGGGGCTACTACATTTACATAAAATGTGGGTTATACATATGACAAGTGGCCCACGCAGTGTCTATCTGACACAGCTGTGGAATCTTGTACTCAAAGCTATGTCAATATTTCTATGTTAATATGTCAACAAGTACTTATAAGCTCTAAATTATTATAGTATCATTAAAACCATCTTTTCCATCTCTTCAGTCAGGTCAAAAAATTATTAGAAGCAGTTGATTCTTGTCTTATCTCAGGACCATGACTACTGCATTTGTCAATTATTATTATTACTTCTTACCATAGACCAGCAATAAGGCGATAAGCTACATAAGTAATTAGTTATTCTATTGTTACCTGAATTTAAAAAAAAGCTGTTAGATGGGTTGTTTGAGGCTTTGTCACAACCACAAAGGGACTTTCCTTTTTTCACTAAACCCTTGTCCTTCATGAGAAATCATTACAGGAAAGTAATCATACATAACCTTAGCAAACCAAAGCTTCTGAAGCTCAGGCAGGTGTAATCGTCAACAACTGGAATTAAACTGGATGTCAATCTCATGGGCTTCACTATGTTGATTTACTCCCAGCTCTTTAAAGCGTGCACTGTTCTTTCGAAGGATGCGGTACACAGGGCCCTGTGTAGCGAACAAAAGCTTCACATTGTGAAGATTCTGTCTTGTTTTGTGTCCTTTCCTTCTAGGTAAAAGAGTTGACACAGTGTCCAAGCAGTGATCTCAAGGAAAGTGTCAGAGTGCATGCTTACCGTGAGCAGCACATCAAGGAGAGCCATACCGAAACAGTCCGTCGCTCCCCGGCCACGGCCTGGAGAGGATGGAGTCGGCGTTCTCGCGGATCAGGCAGGAGTCAGAGGGGGAGTCCGAGGAGCCTTCCCACCGAGGCCTCAGCCTACGCCGCAAACGAGAGTTCACCCCAGAAGAGAAGAAGGACGCCTCGTATTGGGAAAAGCGCCGCAAGAACAACGAGGCGGCCAAGCGCTCGCGGGAGAAGCGGCGGGTGAACGACTACATGCTGGAGACACGGCTGGTGGCCCTGTGCGAGGAGAACGCAGCTCTACGAGCTGAGCTCTTGAGCCTGAAGCTCCGCTACGGTCTCCTTGGCACTAATCCTCCTTACGCAGCCCACCAGAGGTGCTTCCTACAAATACCTCCCTATGCCCCATACACAGCAAGCCCTCACCTAGACAGAGAGCGCTACTGGGAAAAAAGGGTTCAGGAACCTCCCCAGCTGCCTGGATGCCAGCGACCACCAGTGACCATACCCACGCACCCTTCCTCAGGGTTCATACCCACACACTCCTTCCCCATCAGCAGGGGCTGCGCTTACCCTCTGGATGCCCAAGGCCTCCTGTCCTCCTCGAATGCATCCATGCTCCCAGGCCCAGTCTTCTCACCACTGGCCACCTCCCACCTGGATCTCCCACGGCTGAGGTCCAGGGATCACAGGCCTGCATCAGATGAGGAGGGTGAGCAACAGGTTCCAGCCAATGGCAGTGCCTCCCTGCCTCACAAGCTAAGGCTGAAGAACCCCAAAGCAGCAGAGAACAAACATAGCAGAACCACAGCCATGTCCCCACAGCCCATATGTGTATCTGACTAATACTAGAGTGATCAGAATGGTGACAAGGGGCTGTATGATTGTTAAACCTTTCAAACATTGTGATGTATACCATGCTTATGCAAAAAAAAAAAAAAAAAAAAAAAAAAAAAAAAACAACCTCTAAATCCATCTATTCTTTTTTGCCAAGTTTATACCACCATCATAGCCAAGATCAACTGTTACTAACTAGAGCAAGACAATTGCCAATCTAGGATGAGATATATATCTACTGGGAGCATATATCTGCCCACTATTGCATAATAGTATTTCCAGCCTGGGACAGTAATGACTAACATGTGCTTTCTTCTCATGTGCTCATGAAGGTTGCTAGCAGACTTTGCAGCATTCTACACATCCTGTGCACTCAGAGTTGCATTCTTAGATAGACCCTTCTTAGAGATGACAAATTAACTGACAAATTAACAGGAGGTTTCCAAATATCCTAAAAAATTACATTTCTTCTGTAATTTAACTCTGTGAAAGATAATGAAACATAACAATTTGAGCATTTTCATGGATATAACTGCAGGAAGCATAAAATATGTGAAGGAACACATACTGGAAACATGTTCTTTCTTTTAACATTTATCACCTACTAGAAGTTTAGCAACAAATTCAGTTAGTCTCACTCACTCTCACCTCATCAAACTCTCACCTCAGAGTACATCGGTTTAGACCCTATTGTCTTAGCACACTCATTAGAGTCAGAGAGTAACTTAACACATGCTCTTTGCATTCAGGTTAGGGGCAGTGGTAGCTCAGTGGTTAAGGTACTTGACTTGTACCAGGTTGCCACTGTTTTGCCCCTGAGCAAGGCCCTTAACCCTCAACTTGTACTTGGTCATATTTGTAAGTCGCTTTGGATAAAAGCATCAGACAAATGTAAATGGTGGTATTTAAATGGCTTTGATTCTCAAACATCTAGTTTATTCCTAATATTGCAGCCCAAGTAGACAACGACTTGTCCAATATAGCTTCTGGCACTTTTAGCGAGCTAATGATAAAATATAGGCTAAGTTATAATAATTAATCACCACAGGCCTTGCTGGCTCTTTCCTCATCTGCATGCCTCCTGCTACTACTTCCTTCTCTCATTGCAAAATGGTCTATTTGTATGGAGACCTGAGTAAACAATGAACATAGATGTCTATTTTTCTTCTGAGTCTTAAATTCTAACATTCTCAGTTCTATAACTGAGTTGGTTTCTTATGTCTGTACTGAAAGAAATATACATTTTTATAGAAAATGTAATAAATAAATAATTTTGCGAGACTTTTATTATTGTGTAATCTTAACCATGGCTAAAAGCTAATGATAGTCCGGTAACATGTTAGCACATTGCATCATTATTAGATATCACTAATGCCAGGTGGAATGTTATAAGAATTTACATGCTACATAATAAACATATATGTAACATGAATGTGTTCATCTTTCTTTTTTTCCAGGTTTTGTTGAAAGAAAGGTCTGCAAGGAAATTTGGGTAATGTGACAATACTTGCTAGTGTTAATAAAGTTGCAGGAATGAGTCGCGCGAATTGTGGTTTTGCAGTGTTAAGAGAGGGGGCTGCAAATGCAGTTTCAGTGGTGATGAAAGGGTCTGGAAAGTGGGGAAGGGGGTGTTTGTCAGCAGATATGACTCACATGAGTTAGTAATCAATCGCAGTTCCTCCAGCAGTCCCCACAAACAAGACACTGCACACCAACAACACTGAGTGACAGCTCAGATTAACACCGAAGACATTTCCCAAGCAACCCCTGATTCATTATAATTCTGACTTATTTCATGACTAAGGCAGTGAAGAAGTTGCTCGAAAGTGAAATAATGTTTTGTGTCCAGGAAAATGTTTTAAAACTGGTTGGTCTGTTTAGTAGTGAAATGGTCACTAAAATGGCTATTAGCTGTAATATTTTGTAAATATGCATCAAACTATCATTTTTTCTTCTTAAGATCTAGGATATACTTCCTAAAAGTGACAATAGAAGAAAATGGTGAAGCCATTGATTATAATGCTTTATTATAATGCATAACAGCTCCAGAAGAACACTTATTATTAGTAGAAGAAGTAGTAGTAGTAGTAGTAGTAGTTAATTTGACTTGGTTAATGCAGTGCTTTTACTAGTACACAACGTCGCCAAGCAGGTTAACAGAAAATTCAGACACCTGAGCAAACCAAAGGTAACGATGAAGGTGAAAACCTCTCGGGAGCTCAGGGGAACTTAAGTACATATAAAGTGAGGCACTTAGACAGAAAACAGGACAGATTATTATTGCCGTCTTTATCATCATCATTACTAATATTATTCTTGTTGTTGTTGTTGTTGTTATTGTTATGTTTCCAGTAAAGGAAAGCTAAATCTTAGGGGTTTCTTTGCTAATTGCTCAACATGGTATTTAAAAACCCAAATGTCTATAGATACACGTAATATGTGACAGTCAGTTTGGCATGATCCAGATATGATGCAGAAAACAACACATTTAGGCCTTGTTATTGCAGTATACCTATGTCATGTGGCTGCAGAGATAGAGGTGCCAAATGACATGCAATGTGCACCCACCAGCTCCACCCTCCATGAGGTTTAGGTGGTGGTGTTTAGACCTGAAGAAGGAGATTGGCCAGGGGGGGCTGAAAGTTTGACGCTTTTCTTCTGGTTCCCCTGATGAGCACTAGAGTCAAAAACGCAGCAGAAGAAAAAAGAGAAAAGGGGAACTTAACAGATTGTAATCTTTGTCTATTAGTTTGGCTCCTCACATCCTCAAAGCAAATGAACTCAGATTCACAGAAGTGCAGAGTTTGGCTTCTGAATTTTAATGCCACTTCAGACTGAGTTCACCTGCCAACCAATGTTTTTATTTCTGTATAATGATGAACCATAGTGATGTGACGTAGGCTTGGATAAAACTGGGTTTTGTATGTTAAATTAATGTGCCTCACTGATTCTATCTGTCTGAATTGGACTGTTAAGGCCATATGCCTTGATTGTACTGTTTATTTACTTTGTAAACTTGACATTCTTTGTATACTATATAGTTTGTTCTTCTATTTACATTCTCATTTACCCTGCAATTCTTCCCCATGTCTTGGCAATGTATATAGCTATGTACTGCTTGCTGTTTGATGCAGAAAAAATACAAACTATTGAGAACACTATACATAGTTTAGTAGTACTATATATATACTGTACTTTTTACTTGCAACACAACCCACCTAAGCAGTAAATCCTCAGAACAGTTAAGCCAGTAGCCTAATTTGAATTACTTCCCCTGCCAACTAATTGTTAAGTTTTACAAAGTCAAGTGTTAAGCATAGCTATGCTTAAGAATGATATATCCAGAGCTTAGGGCTAGAGGCATCTAAAGCTTAGATCAGCCCTAAGCTTTAGATGTATCATTCTCTATTCACAACTCCTCCATGTAAATAATTGTTAGTTAAAATTGCAGAAGCTTGAATTTATTTATTAGCAAAGCAAATAAATCAGAAAAATCTGAAAAGATGATGTTATGAACATTAGCCTAAAATTAAGTTAACAAGTGCAACATTTATTTAAAAATCATTGCTATGAATGAAGTGGTTCATTGTTAGAATATCATGACACATCAATGGTAAACAAAATCCTTCCAGAAAGTGACATGTAAATATAAATTTAAATTTGAATTGCATTGATTGTCTTATGCTATCTGTTAAATCCCATATCTAAATACACATACATACGTTTCCTACTCAAGCTGTTGAATAATAGCTGAACATTATCTCGCTAAAAGTGAAACAGTAGAGGTCTACAGAACTTCTCTTTTTCAGTATTATTCATAGACCACAGACCTTGGTGTGGAGACTATTGCTTGGCTCTGAAACACACCATTATATACAGTAGCATTCTACACATGCAGTGACAGTTTCCACCTCTCAAGCTTGTTAAGAGGTATGTCCAGAAGTTCAGCTGCAGAAGTGCAAACACCAAGCTGCAACTTAGGACTCTTAGCCAAAACTAGAGCATGTGGACACATGGCAGGGCTGTGTACGTAAAGCCAAGAGATGACACATAGGACAGCTCCAGAACACTTAAAGTTAAATACTCAAATTTATAGTCTTGTTTTTATTTTTAGCTTTTACTTGATTCACATTCAAGAAATGTGATGTTTATTTAGTCAATTAATAAATGCAGGTGTAACAGAGTATGTGTCTAGGGACTCTCATATTTAATAAGTCTAGCTAAGAGCTAAATAAGAAGCGAGTTCTCAGCTAAATCCTGAATATATTCATTTATGTATTTAAAATTTGTAGAAGTCTGCTCACCTTTTAATCTTGTTTAATGAGACATGAAATAACTAAAATGTTCCTACCCTAAAGAGAAAAGAGCATGGTGTGATGCTGGCAGCACAGAGGGAGCAAGAGGTGTGGTTGCTAGAAGGTGCTCTTTATTTTCCATAACTAAAAAGGTACTAGCGTATAGCCACAAAAATGAAAAACGGTAAGTGCTGCTTGTGTTTTTCCGTGTCGGTTCCACAACAGGTAATCTGCTAATGCGCAGCGCCGTCCCTGCTGACCTGCGGGTTGAAATAGTGGAAGGGAGAAACAAGGGACAGGTGCACATGGTTAGTAGGCTGGTAGGTGTGTACTGTGGTCCTCCCAGCGAGTGGGGGTACCCTAAAACACATTCAAATGGTGTTAGCCTTGTTCCAGCATGACAGTTTTGTGCGTATTCGGTCCACACTAGGTATGCACTCCAGGTCTCTGGATGTCGCCAACAGTACAGACGAAGGAACTTGCCCAATTCCTGGTTTAGCCTCTCCACTTGGCCATTGGCCTGGGGATGGTAACCTGACGTCAGACTCACGGTAATATTCAGTTTCCCAAGCAGTTTCTTTCAAGGTCATGAGGTGAACTGAGCCCCCTGTCTGAGACAATGTCCTCCTACAACCCAAACTGTTTGAAGACATGGCAGAAAAGCAAGTCCGCTTTTTTGGGTAGGCCTTTTAGCGGGACGAACCTAACCATTTTGGAGAAGCGATCCACGATCACCAAAATGGTTGTGTTCCCCTCAGAAGCAGGCAGGGCCGTGACAATCTATCGAGATGTGGGACCAAGGTCGCTGAGGAGTGGGGAGGAGGAGTAGCTTACCGGCAGGAGGAGTGCACAGGGTCTTGCTGTGAGCACAGTCAGTGCACGAGGACACGGACATTGTCAGGTATCTGTGCATGGCTGGCCACCAGTATCTTGCGTTCAACAGTTGCATGGTGTGCGTCGATCCCGGACATTGGGTACGCGGGTTCGCGGCCTCTATGCTGCAGTCGATGTCCCAGGTCACCACAGCCAAGAAACACGAGGGGGGGAGCACCGGTTCCTGACTGGAAGACTGGGCCTCAGCATGTTGTTGCCAAGAGAACACGTCCTCACGTTTTTCTCTCCCAGCCTGTAGGTGACACGAAATGCAAACCTGGAGAGGAAAAGAGACCACCGCACCTGCCTAGAGTTCAAACTATTTGTGATCGGTGATGACGGTGAAGGGACGTCTCGCTCCCTCCAGCCAATGCCTCCGCTCCTCCAATGCAAGTTTCGTCACCAGGAGTTCTCTGTCCCCCACACCGGACGGGCTCAGCTTCCTTGAAAAGTAAGCGATGGGCCCTAGTTTACCTTCCTCCCCTCTTGCTTGGGACAGCACAGCTCCTACTCCCACATCCGAGGAGTCTACCTCCACAGTAAAGGGTCTCTCTGGGTCGGGTTGTTGCAACATGGAAGCAGTGGAGAAGGCAGTCTTCAGGTCCACAAGCACACTCTCTGCTGCCTCACCCCACCTTAGCTGTTTAGTTTTTCACCTAAGCAAGTTCATGAGGGGATTGACTATGGTGCTAAAAGATTTTATGAAGCGTCTGTTAAAGTTCGCAAATCTCAAGAAGAGCTGCAATTCCCGGTGCGTCCGGGTCTTGAGCAGTCTGTCATGGCTTCCACCTTGCTGGGTTGCATGCTTACGCTACCCTCCCTTATAATGTACCCTAAAAAGTTCACCGCTCTGCAATGAAACTTGCACTTTTTTAGCTTGCAGTAAAGCTGGTTCTTCAAAAGGGTACAGAGAACAGCACGAATGTCATGCACATGTTGGTCAAAGGAGACGGAATAGATCAAGATGTCATCAATATACGCAATGACCAATCTACCCAGGAACTCCCTTAAGACCTCATTAAAATATGCCTGGAATATTGAGGGGGCTGTAGCCAAACCATACGGCAGAACCAAGTACTCATAGTGACCGGCAGATGTGCTAAAGCCAGCCTTCAATTCGTCCCCTTCCCTGATCCTAATGAGGTTGTAGGCAGGTCACAAGTCTAACCTACTGAAATACCGGGCCCCCTTAACTGCTCAAGCACTGCAGGGAGCAGGGGGAGGGGATGGGGTACTTAACCAGTAGTTTGTTAAGTCCCCAGTAGTCCACACACGGCCTCAACCCTCCATCCTTCTTTTCGACCAAGAATACGTCTGCTGATGCTGGAGAAGTTGAGGGGCGTATGTAACACTGTGCTGTGGCCTCGCTGATGTACTGTTCCATGGCCCTGGTTTCCTCCTGGGAGAGAGGGTAGGTCCTGCTCCTAGGAGGTATGGATCCTTCCTTGAGGTTTATGGTGCAGTCCCACTCCTGATGGCGGGTCTGGGCTGTGTAGCCTTCACCAGACTGAACACCTCAGCCAGGTCGTGGTACTCCTGGGGGATGGTGAGGTCCCTATCAACCTCCGGGCTCTCATTCGAGGTAGACTGAAGACACACTGTCCTGTTAAGGAGGCACTGCTTACCACAAGAGAGCACCCATGCGAATATGTGGTTCTTGGACCACAGCAGGTGAGGGTTGTGTTTGCGTTGCCACAAGAGGCCTAATGTGACAGGGTGAGAGCGCGAAGGGATTAGGTAAAAGGAGGTTTGCTTTATCCCTAGCCTCTTCGCGAAGTCCCAGTCCATTACGTTCCCCGCCACCCCAGAGTCCACTAATGCTGCCGAGAAAACAAAGCGACCCTTGTGCGACACTTTGATCGGCACTTGCAACATTGAAAGGGCTGGGGAGAAACTCACCGGGTCGTTCCCCTTTTTCTGCTCTCTGCACTGACGGTGCATTCTGGCCACACCCAGTTGCATGGGTTCTTCCAAGGTCTCTGTTGTCACCGTGGTCTCTCGACCCAACGAGCCTCTGGGAAAACCTCGATGTCTCTCCTGCAAGAGGCATTGTTGCTAGAAGGTGCTCATTGTTTTCCATAACTAAAGGCATTAGACTATAGTAACAAAAATGAAACAAAAGGTAATTGCTTGTCATGATTCTCCATGTCAGTTCCCCAACAGGTAATCCACTAAGGCGCAGCACAGTCCCTGCGGGTTGAAATAGTGGAAGGGAGAAACAAGGGACAGGTGCACATGGTTAGTAGGCTGGTGATTGGGAGCGGGGTAGGTGTGTACTGTGGTCCTCCCAGTGAGTGGGCGTGTTCCTCCTGCTGGGAGGCCGGCCACCCATGACACATGGAGAGACACATGTACCCTGAAGGGAAACCCATCTCAATAATGGTGTTACATTCTGACCAATCAGGACACAGAAAAATAGATTCTTTACAAGGTTTAATGGTAATGTTTGTGTGTAGGTGCTATTACTTTTGTCTAAAACACACAGGTTTCTGATTGGTGGATACATTTGGATAGTCAAGAAGAAACCTAAGCAAAAAGGGTTAATACTATAAAAAGAACTGAATATGAATTAAGCTTTCTCAGTGAGCCTATACTATATATTTACACTCCCCCAAGGCCTGACTGTTTCAAATTGTAATGGTTAGATAACTGGAGATAAAATCAGAAATGAATGTGTAAATATCCTCAGCAGCAAAGACCTGTGCAGTCTCACAAAAGAGATAAGGAGATTGGTAATGACTAAGACGTTTCTTTGGAAAATTTAGTGACAATAACTCAAACTTGCATTCTTTTAGTGCTCTAGTGACATGAGGAAAAAATAAGTAAACAAAAGATTACTTCCTGCTAAATCAGCAACAGAGTGTCTGGAGAATTAATTTACAATTCTCCAAACTGTTAAACACTGTTAACATTCACAAAAACTGTTTTGTGCTCTCTCTCTCTCTCTCTCTCTCTCTCTCTCTCTCTCTCTCTCTCTATATATATATATATATATATATATATATATATATATATACACACATACATATATATATACACACATATATATATATACATATACATATATATATATACATATACATATATATATATATATATATATATATATATATATATATATATATATATATATATATACATACACATTTATATTTATATATAAATAAATAAATGAAGGACTTGCATTAAGCAAGTAACTGAAAAAGTTCCTAAGGATAAACAGAAGACAGCAAAGACATTTTAGGATACACACATTTATAAACAGTAGTTAAATGTACAGTGAAAGAATAAAACTAACTTGAAGTAATTCCCTTTTGTTCAAAACATGATGTGAATCTAATTAATCTTTAAATATATAAACCTTTTTTTTTTTTACTATTTAACCCAGAACATTTGTTTTCAAGAGTGTAGTCCATCCTTATATCTTGAACTAAACGTTTAATGACAAAGAGCAAAAGAATGCACAGGACTCTCCATTTAGTGTAAAAATCAGTTTGTGAGATAGACGACCTATGCATGTAGTTAGAAGGGTTCGTGCGCTAATACCTTGTTACTAAACACTTCCCACCAGCTGAGGGCAGCAGTGTAGCTTAGTTAAATGATTTTGGCGCGCAGGGATGGGACCTTTCACGTAACATTTGTAAGCACTATCGGTCATGTGACATTATTAACTACAAACACAAGATAGTAGCCCATGCTTTTGCAAGGGAAAAAAAAGTCTTGGAGAAAAAAAGTGTTGTTTATTACTGTGTATTACCTCCTGCGTCGACCGTTTAAAATGTTTCTCACAACACAGCATAATAAAGTCTATCAAAACTAGACACAGAAACACTATACACAAAACAACTGAATATATATACACGGTTATAAATACTTGAACGTCTTTACACAAGAAAAATGTCACACTGCTAATAATAGTGATTGACAGATACAAGTTCTCTCTGTAATAAGAAAAAAAGTGTATGTGCTTTGTTTAAGGTTTCGACATCACTGACTGCGCAGATTAGTGTGCCGATGTGAAATCGATAATCGTAATTAGGAAAGCGATATAAGAACTCAGTTACAGTCCTTGAAAATGGTGCTTTCCACCACCAGGTAAAACAAAGTGGGATTTTTAAAAAATTGTACAATTGTCTACATCATCATTTAATTGGTGGTTGGCAGTGCAAACCATACATGCTGCTGTTGTCAAGGTGAACAGCAAAAAAAAAGGAGCCCTTTCCTAGTCTGGACAAACTCCACACCTTATTACATCAGGACATTTTGGCATTTCCTTGGCAGTCAGAGAGCACCTTTGATAATGCACCTGCAGCATTAGAAGAATGTGCTCAATGTCGGACAATTGACTCTCTTCACAAGTTTGACTTATTTGTAATAACACTTCTATTACAGAATAACAATCTGTGCTGCTATACAGTTATTAATTAAATTGAATAGATATTATTTGTTCATCTCTATAATTAAGTGAGTAGTTATCGTGTATGCGTTTTCAGAGCACACACTGCTAAATTGCTGAAGCAACATACTGCTATACCATTGTACACACTATTGTGGAATCATGGCTTATTTCTCTATTTGTAGAAATATCTAGATATATAGGAGCAGTTTATGTCTGAATGAAATTTTACAATAAAAGGGACTCTGAAAATTGTCCACAAAAATGAAGGGCAAATACATCCACCAAACTCTTCAGTGCATGACTTAGTTACCCTGCCTTCATGTTTAAAAAGCACAGAACCTTGTTTTAGGCCTCTATATCATCTTCATATTGAATTTTCGAGCCCCTCCTTGACCACCACTGGTTGCAGGGCCATCCACCTTCCGGAAGGAGTACTCCACTGAAAAGTTGTTCTTGTGCTGTCCGCGTCCACGACTCCACACAAACAAGAGCAGGAAGCAGAAAAGGACCACACCCAGAAACGTGATACAGCCCATGGCCGTGGACACCAGAATGGTCTTGAGGTCCAGTGTGAACTTCAGGAAGACATGCGTGTCATTCTGGTTTGTGTCATTGAGGTCACCCATGTAGTAGGTGCGATTTGCTGCAAGGGCTGCATCCAGTGGCAGCCCGCTGACCGTGAGTGTGGCGAAGTAGGTGTCGTTGCCGCCAGCATTGCTGGCAATGCAGATGTACGTGCCGCTATCCGTCACCTGGGCGTAGCGGATCTCCAGCGTTCCCTCCGGTAGCACGGTGACACGGCCCACACTTTTAGTGGTGATGCGGCGGCGCTGGGGCGATATCCAGAAGATGACTGGCGTCGGCTCCCCTTCTGCATGGCACAGGAACGACACCGCCTGGCCCTCACGAGCGCTCAGCTGCTGCAGCTTACGGTTGCGGATCTTGGGCCGCTGGCAGGTGAAGTGGTCAAGGAGAGTGGCATCAGCGAAGGCGCTGAGGGCCCTGCCCCGCACCTCCATGGGTGTGGTGCACACCGGCGGCCGGCCGCCAAAGCCTAGGGTCTTGCGCCGCTGCAGGATCCACAGCAGGCGGCAGTCGCAGGAGAGCGGATTGCCATCCACCCGCAGCAACTCCAGCGTGCTCACCGAGTGGAAGGCAGACTCCTCCAGCGTGACCAGCCCGTTGTTGGACAGATTGAGCAGGCGGATCTGCTGCAGACCCCCAAGGCCATAAGGTTGCACTGACACCAATCTGGTGCCCACAAGGTGCAGCTCTTTCAGACGGATCAGGTCATGCAGGGACCAGGACTCCAGCACAGAAATGGGGTTGTACGAGAGGTCTAGGCGGGCCAAGTGGATAAGGTTGCGGAGGGCACTGGTGGGAATCATGGTAATGTTTGTGTTGGTAATAGTCAGCCAGGACAAGTTTAGGCCCTGAAAACTGTGCGGGGAAATGTACTCTAAGAAGGGCCAGTGGTCTATCTCTAGGCCACGCAGTCCACCAAGCTTACGGAAGTTCTGTTCCTCTAGTGAGGCGATGCTGAGGTAGCATAGTCGCAGTGTAACCAAGCCACGGAGGTAGGAAAGAGCCTGGCCTGAGATAGAGGTCAGGTTGCACCTTTCGATGGTGAGCTCCCGCAGGCCAACCAAGCCCAGGAAGGCCTTGTTCGAGATGTACACCAGGTCATTGTCACCCACCTCCAGGTGTCGAAGGTTATGCAGATCCTGGAAAGTGAAGTCGAGCAAGATGACAAGCTTATTCCCACTCAGGTCCAAAGTCGTGAGATTGGCGAGATGCGAGAAGGCTCCCATTGGCACCAGCTTCAACTGGTTGGCACGCAGGCGCAACACGCGTAGATTCAGCAAGCTGGAAAAAGCATTGGGTTCTAGCACGCTGATGAGATTCTCACTAAGATCCAACTCCTCCAAATAGACGAGGGCTGCCAGATTATCATGTTCCACCCAGCGCAAACTATTGCCACGCAGGTCTAGCAGCCGCGTGTCGGCAGAAACTCCGTTTGGAAACGAACTGAGGTGCTTGTTCTGGCAAATCACAACCTTCCTCTGGGGCACGCAATCACAGTGCGAGGGACAGCTTTGGCCTTGAGACCCAGGTGCTGTGACCAACAGTAGACAAAGGCCCAGTAAGTCCAGGCCTGGACAGACAGCCATGCCCCTTCTCAGCCTTACTAGGGCTGGAACAGTGCACCAGACACCTAGACACACCAAACACAGGGCACAAAACACATGGTTAATTAGTTCCATCTTTCCATTAGGTTTCTATTATAAAGTTATACAATAACCACTTACACAACTCCATTGTAGTTAATGAGTGTGATGAGGGGAGGCAGGAGGTTGATTGGGGTGAACACATATGCCCTTTTTAAGAGGCCCATTAATGTCCTGTGCACTGAGCACTGTGTGTGGCACCTTTGGAAAAGGATCCTATATCAACCTATTACTTGGTGTGAGAAAATGGAATGCAAATTAGCCTACAAAACACATTGAACAATGAAATAAAGTGAAATTAGACAAAACTATGCCAGTTTAGAGCTCATGTACCTGATCACATATGCTAAAATTTACAAGGCACAATGATCCAGACATCATTCTAGAAAACCTCTTTTCGTTAAAAAGGTTTCCGAATGTGGGTTATTTTATAGAAGACAATCTGTCATGGAACACAAAAGCCAACACATTTGACTTCAGGCCCATGGCGGAATGGTTGTCACTATGCTCAGACTGCACTCAGAGGCTCCCCGACCGGATCCAGGAACTAGTGATTCTGGTACACTACCACAGGAGAGGTACTGCTCAAGCAGCCAAAGCACAGATGGCTTCCACCTTTAGCTTTAGTGAGTGTGTTGGAATGATGTGGTATAAACGGCCTTGCTCGCCCTGAGTGGGCAGAGTAGGTGACTCATGTGGCATGACGAGGGCCACGGTCACGACACTCAATAAACCGGAGGGGCGAAAAAGAACATCACTCAAAAGCGAAAAGTTGAGTGTTATTGCACTTTTTAAAAAAAAAATTTCTAGCCCATTTTTCCTTCCACCCACAAACTAGCTAGACTCTACCTGTCATACAACAACTACCAACCGTGAAGGGTGCAGCAGGCATATGCTTCCTCCCAAACATATCATGCCATGTGCCACATCAAGCTGCTGTGCATGTTGGGACAAGGGCAGGCGGAGGCCAGTTGCCCTTTGTCAGCAAGCACAAACACACAGACGTACACAACTGGCCAGTGCCGCAGTGAATGATGTGGGGTGGAGAAGCGCCATCCCTCCCACTCGGACGGCCACACTGACTTGCCCTGGCATGGGCAGCTGTAGCAGCATCAGGGCTCAAGCCAGCAAACTCCCAATGACAGGGTGAACAGTTCCCTGGTTGCAGCGTTGCATATTTTAAGTAAACTTTAATTACTATTCATATTCGGTTTATAAGTAATCATACTGCTTCGGGGAAAACAGCTAAAGAACACAGTCATTATGCTCAGAGAATGCACTGGTGATGGTTGCAGACAGCCTGACGATCTGGAAATGCATTTTTCTGACCTCTTTGTCAGGATGTATGCCCAAAGAATTCTCACGGAATTCATCTGTATGGTGTCCAGCTAATTAGAATTAAGTAAGTGATTATTCAGAACTTAACACCAGAGAAATAATAATAGATTGGGTGACGTTTATGAAACATTTCTGAGCACACTGGCTTTTCCTGAAGCCCAATAATAACACAGATAGTTTTAATGAATGCATGGGATAATCCTCTTATCTTAATTAAACTTTTTTGGTACAAGGATCCCTTTTTCAATTACCTATTGTTAATTTCACCTTTCTCAGGCTGAAGGATGAGTTAATTACCCTTTTAAGGATTTAAGGTTTTCATCTTCTCTTCACAATCATGGCATAAGCACAATGCGCACTTGAGTACGTCAGGGTATGATATGTTTCACTATAATATATTATGGGAGCTCTGATCAGCTTCTAAAATGTGGAAAATTCCAACCAAAGGCTTTCATATAAACTCCATCCTTTCAGCTATATGAGAAAACAAACCAATATACAAGCCTAGACCAACTGATATCCAAATCGCGCAAAGAAAGTCATCATGTTCTGCTATAGCGAGGTACCGCAGACTCACCTCTGGTTCAAAAGTTCAACAGTCCCGTCTTCAAGTGCCAGTATGCTGTTGGAGAATAGCACTGGTGCAGCGGTAAGAACACCAAAAGACCCCCCTCACTCAGCCCTCCCCCATCATCTCTGGTAACACCAACACGTGGACAGCCTCCAACTCAGCGCTGTATCCGGTGACACAGAGCAGCACATCCATTCAGCACAGACAGCCCTCACCAAACGACAGGTGGAGTGAATGGACTCCTCCAGGACATTAGCTGCCACGTAAATGGATGAGACTCACTCATCTTCAATGAAGAGCCAGCAATGTCACTCATAAGCACTGCCGGTTATGTTGCCGCAGAAATGATTTTACAGCCCATCGCAATTATTTACCATCCGACAACGTTTAACACCCCACCCCCAACGCACAACATACTTTAACTTCCAATTAAGGGAACTCTTCAAGAAGGCTGAGCTCACATTAACACATTACGGACATAAATTATAGCCTCCCTTACATCAACTGCCCCAAACACACATTTAAAAGGTGTCACTAGGGACTAATTCTCTAAATTATAATTTGCTTACTACAACCAATGCCCAGAATGAATTTCTATATTGGCTCCACTCATGCAGCCTGGAAGATTGATATCGGTACTGGAAGGCCCTTGGGCTTCGGGCAGCGTGGGGCAAGTTAATAATGCATTACGTCACGGTATTTATAAGGAGCGTAAGGCCAAAAGACAGCCCTCTGGGGCCCTAACAGCAGCGGAAGCCTGCCAGCTCAGATCCCAGGCTCAGGGCTTGATATGAGCCACAGGACTTTCATCAGCCCGGGTGCAGATGAGTGTCGAATATCACGGTCATTGCTGTAACGAGAGGAAGAGGAAAGGCAAAGTAGAGGCCTCAGCAGGGCCATGCACGAGACACGTCGCTGCGGCTCACCCCCTCAGACAGGTGGCCGACGTCAGCCCCGGGGTTACCGGACCACCATTCATCAAGCAAAGCACTAATTAATCAGATATGAGAGGATATTAGAGGAGGGGATTAGCTCACAGTGCTGGACAAACAGCAGCCTGTTCAGGTGAGAAATGTCCACATGTCTAGACCATCAGTGATATTGGAAAAGGATCAAGGGACAGGGTCCAGTGAATTGTGTCCAAGTTGAGGCACCTAATCACAGTGTTTCAGCTGGCCTGTCTGCAGATTAATCAGTCTTATGCAGTCATGGGGATAGAGGCCTCTGTGTGCAGAATTATAAGAGGCAAAAAAGCATCGCGCGTGGTGCTTTGGTGAGGGACTGTGGGAAAGATTGCAGTTAAGACCTTTGGTATTTCCATGTGCTCAGCATGCTGTCTGGAGCAGCATACAAGGTGTGATTAAGTGTGTTTACAACAGGTCAGAGGGAATATTAAAAAAAATAAGTAAAACATACAGAAGCCCTGAAGAGTAATGTAAAAATAAATCAATAAATAAATGTGTCCTCAGGAGTCAAAGTTCTTCCGCAACTTTTTTCTTTCTTTTATCTGTCCTGAAGGGTAACAAAAAATGTGTTCTGGAGTCAAAGTTCTCCCTCAATTTTTTTTTCATCATCAGAAATGTTTTGTATTCTAGCTGTTCTGACGGGTAAAGTTAGACAAATCTTGGCTAACATCCCATCTTTCCTATCTGATTCCCATATCATCACTTATTATGATTAATAAGACAGATGGATGGCCAGCTTTCGTTTTTACATTGCCTCTCCTCGTTGAGTCCACTGAATGGAATCGCCCCCTCGTGTTCGAAGCTGGTATAGCATTCTATTAGCTACTAGTTCCTCTGTGATTTTATTCTTCTCGCAAATCGTGCCGGAACTTTAAGGGGAAAAACTTCACAAAGGCGCTACTAGCTAACAGTTAGCATGCTAAGTGTTAACCAAGATATGATGGAGAAAACATTTTGAGGGAATAATTTGACTCCAAATTTTACTCCAGAGCACACTCAAGAGCACAATTTTAACATTCGCTGTAGGGCAACTGGAATACTGGAGGAAACAAATTGAGGACAATTTTCACTCCAGAACACTTTTTTTTTTTTGGTTACCCTTCAGGGCAGCTAGAACGCAAAAACTTACAGCAGAACTTTGAATCCAGACAGTCCAGAACGTTACTCTTCAGGGCTTCAGGGCTTTATGGAATACCGCCACCCCTAGCCGGTGGGGCTCCACCGCGGCAGACGGCTCTCTTCTGGAGCTCTCCCACGCCACAGATTTGGCGTACCTACACGCCAGTTCAGGAGGGCCATCCATCACGCTCCCATCGGCTGGCGGGAGGCCGAGCGGCCCCGTGAGCTAGCAGGGCACAGGCGGCCCGGTTGGTTGATGGACGCTGCAGATGATCAGGCGCTCCCCAGGGGCGTGGCGGGCATCACGGCAGCAGCGCCAACCCTGGCCAAGCGAGGCGTACAAGGACATCAGCTGGGTGGTAATCTACAGCAGACCACGGGGACGCGCGTCTGCTCTCTGCCGAGGAGGGAGAGGTCGGAAGAATGACAAACCCTTGAAACAGCTCCCATTACGTGCCCACTGAGGCTTAACTACTCAGCTTTGTTTGTAATGTCTGTACGGGGTTACGTGTTGATGTGTGTTTGTCTATTTAAACCCCCGTTAGTGCGTGCCTCACCGTTGGTCATTGTTTGTTCGCTGATGGAAGTGCGTATGTAGTCATTGTTGGGTGTTACTATAGCCTGTGTTTAGTTAGATGTATAAGTCATGTCTTTCGTTCATGTTGTGTGAATGCCACCGTTCTACATGTTTTATGTTAATAAATGTTTCACGTTACAATATGTATGTTATCCACTGTTACTAGACTTACTGGGTCTAGATCAAGAAAACTATTTCTAACAAATTACAATATAGTTTTGTTTTTTGGGTCCCTCTTCCTGAGTACAAAGTCTGCAAGGGCTTGCATTTCACTTCCTCATTATTTTCAAGTCATTCGAATCCACCCCAAGGACTGATTCATTTCCTAGAGTGACATCATAGTGCCATTACCAAAAACCAGCAACAAAATTACAAACCACTTTTAAAAGTTCGTTTACTGCAGCAAATTGCTTCATTAAGTAGCCTACAAATGCTTTAATACTAGCTGATCCAAACCCAGCAGTCCAGTGATGCCTGGGGAAAATGTAATGACTTGCAGAGGGTAGCAAGGACTCGCATCACTGCTATCAGCATATGGGAGGATAAAAGTAGGCTAGTCATTTGCAGCATCCTTGGCAGTTGGGCAGAGAAGAGGCACACCTTTCTGTAATTGCTATAAGGATGTAATTTGGCATGAGCTACACCACTGGTGTCAGAGACCAGAAGTAAAAGAAATGAGCTGACTGCAGAGTCCTTAAATCCCTGGTTGTTACTGCAATTACTGTGAGGTCATTTAAGAAATGACTGATTATTAACTGTAATTCCACATACTTAGACTTTTATTAGTCCTCAAAACAGGCTATTTTCTTTAAAAATGAATGAGATTGTGCATAGCCCAAGGACTGGCTGAGAAGGTGAAATGCTGGGTCCTGTTTCCCACCCTCCCTGCCAGTTTCAACGCTTGTGGACACTTCTATATAAATTTAGGACGATTTAAGTATATAACTGATTCAAGCTGAGTGGACAGGTTAGCTAGTAATTACCTGAGGGGGATAAAACCATGGAGACATGCAGTATAAAAACAACATCGGGCACTGTCCAACTCAGGCATGAAGACACAGGGAGAATGTGTCTCTCAGATCCGCTCAAGCACACACGCTTCACTGGCTGGCATTCCTAGCCTGTCAAGAAGCATCGCTTCAAATTTCATGGGCATCTTTTGATAGGGAGCTCGCTGTTAACGCTGGACAAGGGTGCAGGGGGTGGGACCATGCTCAGCTGTTCCTGTTCTGGCTGTTCTTTCCATGCGCATAATCACATGCAAACATAAACAATCACCAGCCACTTTAGTACAAGCACATACCTTGCATTCATACTCACTGGAAACTTTATTAGGTACCCCCTTTTTATAAGTGTATTTTATAGGTGTCAAATTACAGTCTGTAGTCCATCTGTTGCCATGCACCCTCAGCCTCTACCTTGTTCAAAATTGGTCAGTTTCAGCCCGCAGGACCATTGCTAACTAAATTATTTTGAGTAGTGAACCAGCAGAGACCAAGCATTACTTCACCTTTGTAATCAGGCCTCACACAGCTTACTGGTCAGCTAATGCCAATACAGTGACACATGCAATATGTATATACCACCTGTTTCAACTAAAAACTAACTTAATTTGGTTTTGCTTGAATTCAACATTAATAAAAAATATGTGAATGAATAGTTTTAGTGACATTTTAAAGGCGTTCTTATCATGTTTCACCAGATATTTTGGTATTCCAAGCCTTTATAGAAGTCTCTTTGGACTGGTGGCACATGCTTTCTTCACTGAGCAGTCCAGGTAATCCCACAGGAGACATCAGCTGACTGCAAGACCAGACCATCTTTTATAATACACTCTGGTTTTCATTCTTATTTAATAGCTCTAAAAAGCTTTTAAAGTGTATATCGGATCATTTTCCTGCAGCATAGCAAAGTACACTCAAGATTCAGATATACTGAGATGAATGAGGTGATTCACACCTAATATGCTTTAACAACTTCAGGACAGCAACTAGCAGGTGGGTTTCACGTGCCCAGCATGAAAGAAAGAGTGTCGTCCTCCACCCAGCCTGTGAACAGAGAGTGACCAGTCCGGCCCCATGCCCTACCTCGGAATGTCCTGCTCAGCACCTCCGTGGAGCATTTAATCAGGCCTCCTGCTGCTTCCAGATCAGCCAGATCAACACTAACAGGTGCCAACAAGCAGCCCAGGAGGGCCGGCAGGTGAACCGGCAGGTTCTCAGAGGTGAGAAAAGCGTTTACAAGGTACCATATGCAATTAAGGATTTAGAATCCATAGAAAACATCTGTCTTAACTACAATCTCATGTAAAAGATGTTCAATATGATATGGTAACATGGCATAACATGGATATATGGATCTGGAGATCAAAGTATAGTGTGGACCATCAATGTGACATCAAGCCCACTAACAACATTTGATACTTTATCGCCAAAGTCCAAGACAAGAGTGAAGTCTGAGGTAAACTGTAAGTAACCCAAGAGACATTCAATACTGTCACTTCCTAAGTGAACACAAGCCCATGTTATTTAATACATCAATTAAGCTTGATAATGGAGACTCAAGCCCTTGAAGAATTAAAGTAATCCTTAGTAGTGTCCTTAGTTTGTCTTCTGCAGGCACTAGGGATTTGTACAACAGCAAAGATGTGAAGGAAAGGGAAAGATTCAACATGGCAGCTGTTACCAATTAACAGATAAGTGAGTCATGATTAGGTTTCAATGTGACCATGGAGTAGACTTTAAAAAGTTTTAGAGGGATTTTCAGTCAAAATATATCTTATCCAAAAAAAAATAAATGCCCTGCTTCTATTTATGTAGAGTAGACCAGGCAGTACAAAGGATCTTTATTCATATAATACATACCTATAAGCAAAATGTAAACCATACACACACTCCTCATGGAAATAGTCAACAAAACTTCCTGCACTAAATTTAACTGAACACTTGTTAGGCAAAACTTTCTCATACTACACCATCTGGAAAAAGACTTTTTGAGCTTCACACTTTAGCACCCAAAAGCTTTTCAAATGTAGTTATGACAAAGGAATTGCAGTGAACTTGTAGGTTAGCCTCGGTGTGTATTTCAGAACAGAAAGCCACCTACTTGTGGCCAAGGCAAAGCCAACCTCCACCAAACAGGGGTCATATTGCTGACCTTACGTTTGGGTGGTGTGAGTTCAAGTGGACGCTGAAAAATTAAACGTCACGGACCTCAACCTAGGGTTACAGGAAAAACACAGGACCCTGGACACACCACACTACCTGTGGTTCTAAGATGGTGGAATAGGAAATGTTAGCTATTTAAAAAGCTTTAACAAAACCCTAGTAAGCTGGCACTCTGGACAGCTTTCCGGGGTGACTGCTTAAACTGGCTGCCACGTGAAAGCAGCATCTGCTAGTTTCACTGCCGCACTCACCAACCACTGGCACCGTCCCATGCAATACAGCTTCAGCTTCCAGTGATTGAAAGCAATTGGACTCTCGCTGAATCCTAATGAAAGCAAGCTGAGATACGCTATAATCATATTTCTAACGAGAGAAAATTAGGGACCGCACACATTTCTTCCCATTGATGATGGCGGTGAGCTGCTTTATACCTCCAGCCTGTGAAATGACACACATGGCTGCACAAGACTCAGATTAACATACTACACTGCCTAGACTGGATGACAGCAGTATCTGGGTGCTGAGCCTGGATCTACTGAGAGTGGTCGCCTTACCCTGCAGGGCCTGGGGCTACTCAAAGTGTACCTGCCATCAGCATTCCACTGTACGCATACAAGATAACACAAGATCATTTGAGACAACTGGCTTATAAAATTGTGCCTGCATAAAACTGCACCAAAATGCAACCAGCAACTGCAACTGTTATGTCACAGGGTCCAGGCTTTGAGGGAATTATTTTATTGCTACTGGTTTAAGCCCCCTTCCAGGCAGACAGCTGTAGGGCACTCCCAAACCCCCGTCATGAGAAGATGTCCAGTGCTGTTCACAAACTAAACTAGATGTCCTCATCCCCAGATGGGTTTGAAATAAGTTCAGTGTTTGTTCCATCTGAAATTGATGAAAATAAATCCTAACTCTCAACAGCCTCTACATTTTAAAGACCTGACTGGCAAAAACAAAATACTATTACAGATACTTTATACACGATTACAGAGACAGGCGGCATAAGAGAGAGGTTAAATGGCCTTGGGAAATTTGATTAGATTTATTTGACAGAACCAGGCTTGGGGAATGAGTGAGTAAGAAAGAGAAGAGAAAGAGAGAGTGAAAAAGAAATAGGGAGAGAGAGAGGGAGAGGGTGAAAGAAAAAAGGGAGGAGGAGGTTTTGCAGAATAAAAGTCTCTCAGACAATGGCTGTGTGACTGGATGAGAGTTGGACTGGTGTTCTCTTTTTCCCTTTTTGCTGGGACCTGTTTTGGCTGTCAGGGTATGAATCCAATTGTGCAGAGGCCCAGCTGTTCCTAAGCATCAGAGTAGGCTTGGCACCGAGCCTCCACGAATGACAGACAATCCCAAGACTGTGACACAGGCTTAAGAGCACAGAGACAGGGGGAAGGAGGGAGCGAGAGAGAGGGATGAATAAGACAGTGGGGAAGACAGAAATGAACGCTGAGAGGGGTGCAGAGAGGAATGTCGAGCGCTCAGCATTTTTTCACCAGCCACCTTCCAGCCTGCGTTTTTGTCTGCTTGCAGCAAAATCCACTAATCGTTAAGTTAAATGCCTTTGACCTGGTGTCAGGAATAAACATTAAATGCCACAGTCTGCTGATCTACCTCAACTTGAAAGAACCTTTAACCAGCTTTGTCGAGTTTGTGGCCAGAAGGCAATTTGTGTACTCCTCATACGAGACCGCAAAATGGCTCACAGAAACACAGCAGTCTGAGCTCCAAATAGCAGGAGTTTGGAATAATTGGTATTACACAACACAGAAAGACTCATCCCTGACATGAGTGTACTTTCTGGGGCTTACATAACGCATTGTGCTGAATATATCCATAAACTTTCCACGATCAAATGCAAACCCCGGATAATGGGGCTGCGCTATCAATACCCGTCTCTCACAATGGTGGATCAGACGAAACGCATCCAGGAGGGCGGCACTTCTGCCCACCTGCCCCAGATGAAAGGATTCATTTGGCATTCCTCAACGTGGAGCGGAAGGGAGTCAAGGCAAACCAGCGCAACAGGCTGAGAACAAGAAGACAGAGCCGATGCCTGGATTTAGATGAGTCATGTTTATTCATGTCGGTCATTTGCAGCTATGAAACCACCTAAACAGCGGCTCTAGGATCAACGTGGGAATAATGTGAGGATACAGTGCGCCCTGTCCAGTAAGCCTCAAAGGGATGACATGCTCCATCACACAAAGCGTCGTTACAGTCTTTCACACCAGTTCAAAACACTTGAGCGCAAAAGAAAAAAAGGCTCCACCAAACAGCAACGCCAAGGAAAGGCCGTCAAACTAAGCTGCTTCTATCACTGTTAGACGCTAAAATGTCTATGTCAACATTCAAGCGGCAAGCTTGATCTTACATCGAAATAAAACACCCTGGCACATTATAGCCGCCGTCTCCTTTGAGTTTCCAGGGTGTTTGGGAGACGAGCATCATTACTAAGTCCGTCTGATTAAATGATGCAGGGCTTCTTGACAGTTACCTCAGGGGAGAAGAAGGAAAGACTCTGTTTAGACTGATCTCAAGCACCATCTGTCACCAGATTGTAGACTCAGGCACAGTGGTAGCACATTAACAATTAAATCCATCCGTGCGGAGCTGACTGCACTCTCATGACTAACATCGCAATCAGTCACTTTAACTCTCATGGAAGCATCTCATATCAGTCACTCGCAAATCTAGAGCCAAATTTGATTTAAGAAATTTCTGGAATATCTCTAGTGTTACTTGGTAAATAATTGACTACGTCAGCCATGCCTAATGAGGTGGGGAAAAAATAACAACAGCAACAACTCAATTCTCTCTCTCTAAAAAATAAAAACCCTCTAAATTCTCTTTCCATCATTAGTGCAGCATATTGGCCCCCCACAAGATGAAATAACTAATGACTTTACATGATGGCCAAATTAATTGCCTCGTTTAGTGTTTTTTGTCTGGTCTTCCAGTTGACGTGATGAGTCAGGACTTTGTATTACAGGAAAGAATCCAGACACATGATTTTAAGCTGATATTAAGCCTCTTTGTATGATGAGAGAAGAAATCCTGTCCCTGTATGGGGACAGGGGTCTGTGTGTACAGTGAAGGGAAAGATGTCTTTCTTACAACTCAGAGTTCATATATTGTCTCTCATTTTCATTCAGTGCCATGCAGTGAGAAATTGCAGATATACATCAGTGGCTGTATCACTATTGCACATGTAGCCTCTTCCTGAGGAAGAGGTCAGAACTGCTACTGGACTGACTACCAAAGCCAAATCTCCAATCTGTTACAACAGCTGTGTAAAGAACGTCAGCATCATGATTAATGGGAGCAATGCCAACAGCTCAACCACACCGGACAGAGCGATCAGTCCCCACTTACTCCAGATAGCTGCTCTTGTGTGTAAGCCAGAGGTACCACTGTGCTAAGGTTCCAGCATGGAGGGTCTATTTTCAGCACACATTTTAAAGAAGCATCAACCAGCTGCTACTGATAAATGTTGGGAGGTTGTTTTTTTTTTTTAATGCAGCAATGGGTAAACAAACACCAGCCCCATCAAATCAGTCCCGTAATGACAGAGGAGGCTCTGAGGCTTGGGGCTTGTTTGATGAGTGGGTAGTTAATCCAATTAGGAAAATTAAAGAGCTTTATGCGGTGGAAACACGAGCCCATGAACAGGGATGACAAGAGAGGCATGCAAACTTAATGCCTGTGGAAAACTAACGTGTCCAAGGACAGGAATGTGGGACAAAAAAAAAAAAACTGCATGGGAGAGGTGTGCTATGGTGAGGGGACAAAATAGCAGTGGAAGGCAGCTCTTCACTGTCTCGCTACCATTCACTACCACCGCTGAGATCTATGACTGCAGTTTACAGTTTAGTTGCCCAGCAAAGCTTTCACAGGGCAGGAAATGGGTACCGGCGAGAGCCTAAACAACCACGGTCACGTTCAAGTACAGCACAGTAGAGGCAGGCAGAGAGGACGCCACGCTCCGAGAATTGCAGCTGTCCCGTTTCTCCACGGTGCTTGAACGTGTTCGGATCATCCTGCTGGTGTACGTGAGGATTGATGGAGCCCGGCAAGAGTGTCATGACAGCCATTCCAAACTCCCTGTGTTTGACAGCCTACATAAGCTTCTGAAATACAAACCACCGCATCTGATTCCAGCAAACCAAATGCTGACGAGAACTCCTCTCCTTAACCCCCCCCCCCCCCCCTCCCCGCCCGTTTTGGCTTGATGGTTTCAATGACAGCGTGGGGTCATGGGTTAACCTCATTAGTTTTTATGCCAAATGAGCACAGCACAATTTAACAAACAATTCCACTAAAACAAAGAGGGAGATTGCAGAGCACATCAGAGGGGAAATGCGTTCAGGCGTGTTTCGGTTGAATCTTTATGGCATCCAGCAGTTTCAGGGCAAAATGTATAAATGTACTGCACTGGCTGACACTCATACATGCTGCTACAAGCAAAGATTCAGGCAGGAATTGTCCCAAAAAGATGTATTATGGAAGACATTAATGAAGCAGAAAGATGTCTGTATTGAATCAGCAAAAAAATCTTCACTTTTGTAGAAATCTCAGAGAAACTGAAAAACACATAAAACAGCAGAGATTTGTGCCTGACACATTTTGTTACCATGCATGTAATTCCATACCTTCAAAACATCACTTCCTGAAGAGCTTACAAGTGTCTAATGCACACTGCAGTGCGATCCTTGCACTCGCACTCTAATGCACGTGACGCGTCTGCTGTGCGCGCTGGAATGCAGGTTTTCTGTCCTTGTTTCCTTCCAATGCCCATACGTGATGTAGCAAGTCCCCTTCCCTAAAGCCCATGTCTGCATCAGCACTTCCTTTTATTTCCCTCATAAAGGAAAACCCACCACATCAGAATTAATCCCGCGGAAAACACTTCTCGTCACTTACGGCTCAGCGGACAGTTTAGAATCCGCCCCCGAAAAATCCCCTGGAGACCGGCGGAGAGTAATTTGTGCACTTCAGCCATACTGCAGCGCTGTCACCGATCCCACCGGGTCATGAGAGCTCGGTTTCCAGCGTTAGAAGGGCATGAGAACGGCTGACTGCAGGGTGATGAGGGCGCAGTGTCCAGAGATACACAAGTGCACGGAACGGAAGGAGATGGAGATACAATGGCTCTAACACACACGCTGCCCAGACACTCTGCTGTTCAGCAGAAGCTCACGCAGGCTCAGTCGCTGAGCACATGAGGGGAGTTGGATGTTGTTACGTGACTGGGAAGGACATGACAGCATGAACAGGAGCAGTAAAGCCTGAAAGGTGTATGGAGACAGACCTGTGCAGCATTGCCGCAAACCTCTTCAGTAGGTAAAACTCTTGAAGAAACTTCTTTCAGTCATGTAATTTGGGAAGCAAACAGGCTACACAGGTCCCTCTTATCAGTTACCTCCCCCCGAAAACCCCCTCACTCTCCCCCCTCAAGCAACAGCATCGCAGTGTTGCGAAGTCTGACTACTCACCCAGGACAGGAACCCAACAGGCAACGCCTTCACATCAGCAAAGCCCCAACAGCGTCTTTGCCCGCACGTGTCCCGCCGGCCGCCTGTCCCTCTCTTGGGTCCTCGCGGTGGTTGTGGTGGTGGTGGGGGGCACGTGGGTCTTCCGACTAGGCTTGCAATTGCGGCCACCTACACCTGTGGGCATCGGACAAGGTGCTTCTCGGGGAGAATCAGCTCCAGCTTGCGATTCCGGGTATAGCGGTGCACTCTGTGTCAGCACTGGAGTGTCGGGGGGAAAGCGTGCGTGGCCAGGTTCTCTCTCACAGCCTTCATTTCCTGCCGCCGGTTCCCGTTGGGTGGAAGGCAGAGTGCGTGCAACTGCCCCACTGACAGGGGAGCTGATGGGGGTGGGAGCATATGCGCTCGCTGTGGGAAGCGTGCGCGCAGCGTCTGCCTGGGACTGTGCGTGTATGTGGGGGAGAAAGGCTGTCCGACATCAGGGAGAATCCTATTTGCTTCTTGGATGTTGTTCCCTAAAGCTGCCGTGTGCATGTGTGTCTGTGTGTGTATAAGGGGGAAGTTACTGCCTGCCTGCCTCTCTCGCTCAGTTGGTCTATTTATCTATCTCTCTCTCTGCCTCCCTCCCTCTTTCTCTATCTCTTTCTCTCCTGCCCCCCCCCACCCCACCCCACCCCACCCCCCACCAAAAAACGGCTGAACAGCTTCTAAACTCACTCTGCCAGCAAATATACCAATTTAGGGATCATCTAAAAAGTCTCCAAAACAGGAAATAACATACAAAGGCAATGCTCTGGGCAAGGAGCCACCTGGCACTATCACAATGACATCTGAAGGTGGTATCGGCACTGTCTCGTGAATTAGATTAAACAGAATTTACAACTCTGAAGAAGGCAAGAGTGTTTTCACACTCTGAGGCTCAACTATTCCCTAACCAGCCGGCAGGGAACTCCAATGAGGGGGTGTTCAATGGAACTCCAAATTTACTTCACAGTAACAAGAAACGAACAGCTGGAGTCCACTGGTTTCTTTTTCAATTTCACACAACTTAATTTGACTTTGTGTGCAACAATTTAACAATGGGGGTTTTTTTTGTTGTTGTTGTTGTTTTGTTTTGTTTTCTACTTTTTTCTTTACCTGATGTATAAAATGGCGGTTGATGTGAAACCATACTGAACTGAATACAGTAGGGCAAGACATCATCTGATGCATTGTTTTTCATTTTGATTTAATCTGGCCATTTCTTGAAATACTGTTTTTGTCTATTGTGCCTTTGCTCATATACATTGCTGCTCAGAAGCAGTTGGACAGTGGCTGTTGTTGCCTTGTTGGATATGAAAGAAACAGTGACAATTCTTACCGATTATAAGGGATTAATACAGAAGAATGTCATACTTGTGAAGGGATAATCTATATTGAAGTCGACTATTACAACCTAATTATGTTATTGCTGTCAAGGCAGACTTAAGAAGTTGAACACAGCATCAAAGTCTCTTCACAGTCACATTAACGGATACGTTACCCTCAGCAACAAGACAGTTAATAAGGACATAACCATCTAAAACAAACAAACAAAACAAAAACACACACACCTACACAGCAAAGCCGTAATGCTCCTAATGGTGTCACGCGAACAGAGACGCACACGCTTTCTGACACACCCTCCCACGCTACACCATGGAACTGTAGCATGATTAAAATCTCAGGGAGATGTGGGCGACCAGGGGTGCTGTCGGAAGAATAAACTGGCACAATAACAGTGGCCTGGGGGATGGGTAAAAACACAGACATGAGATGGCAGGTCCTATTCAGTAAAAGACCGCATGGCCTTTCTCAGACAGAAATGTGGAAGTACATCTCTCTCACATGCACCCCCCCCCCCCCACACACACACACACACACACACACACACACAAACACACACTCACTCATGGCAGTACACCTTGGTGTAGGACTACAAAGAGCACCCGCTGCATGTCTATAGATTCCTTCTGCATTAGCGTCAGAGGAGAGAATCTGGTCCACCATGAAGTCAGCATACTGGGTGGCAGAAGCCAACCTTTTGAAGTGCAGAGGAATGTTCCGCCTGGAGACTCCACGTCACCCAGAGCGCAGATGTGAAAGAGCGAGCCGGAGCTCAGTAGTCCGTGCGAGCGGACGTGTGCATGCTTGCTACAACTCATTAAGGAATTCTAGAGGTGATGCAGGGTTCGGCAGGGAGTGTGCTTGAATAACAATGCCCACAGCTCCTGGCCGACGGCAGAGGATGATGCGAAGTGTCATGTAGCCACTAGCGCATGCGCCCCTACGGCCGCCCCGGGTAAATGCACGATCCCTGAAGGAGATGGTGCAGTGATAATTAGCATCTTAATGCCTTGCAAAAAAAAGTGCCTTCAAGGTAAAAGTGAATATGAACTTTTTAGTATGTAGGGAGCTGCGAGACATGGGGATAAACATCATATTGCAATTATGTTGCTGCATAATGTGGGTGTGATATGCACACCAAGATGTTGAAAAGCACATAACTGAACCCTAAAGTGATATGGTTAGAGACTCCCCTTCACTGTTTTTAGCCAAATGCCTTGTTTGTTCAATTCTGGATGTGGTCTGTACTCACAGAACACCAAAAAAAAAAAAAAAGATTTAGTAAAGAGCATGTTACATAAATGCATGTGAATTCAGTTATATTTGTATTGTAGAAGGTTCAGAGGCCAATTTTGCAATAAATATAAACACTATATATATATATATAGAGAGAGAGAGAGAGAGAGAGAGAGAGAGAGAGAGAGAGAGAGAGAGAGAGAGAGAGAGAGAGAGGACAAAGCATAGTGATCCAACATGATATGGCGGATTGCTTTCAGCTTGAGGCTGGCAGACAGAAACGATTCAAAGCTTCAGGGGCAGTCAGACCTCAGCTCAAGCAGGACGGAGCAAATCTTGACACTGTCAAAACACACGGGACGAAGCTCAGCCAAAGACGTGCGTGCGTGTGACGTGTGTTTATGCTACAATGTCGAGTGAGACATCCAAAGAGAGAAGCAGAGCTGAAGACCCAAGGGACCCGACAGAGTGAAACACATGGGGATAGAGAGAGAAAGAAAGAGGGAGAGAGACCAGTTGGCCAGTGTTTACTAAAATAAATACACAGCTTGTTTGAGACTGAGAGTGTATGTCTCTATGATGGAAAGTACCACTAAAGATTGCATCATAGATTAACAGCATTGTTATTATGTCTTGCTTTTTATCCAAAAAGAGTTCAACAATATCCACAAAGTCACATGTAAAAGGAGGGGGTTTAACAGCGTCTACAAAGTCACGTGTAAATATCGGTGTCCTTCATAGCTGGAAACTGTGACTTTCGATATGCCCATTTTACCTAAATTAAAAAGGACACACAAGCTTTTCCACTGACAGCAGGATACAGAGCGCCACGCAGTTATGCAAATCGGTATAACCCCATGAATAAACTAATAGGGTGAAATGGGATTTAACTTCCGAAGGAGTACGTGCAGTTCTTTATAACGGACTCTCTCCAGCTGGGGCTTACGACCCGCATGAGCGGGGAATGGAGCTGCAGCTCTGCTTCCAAACGGGAACGTTTTTTGTGCCTAAGTAGCAGGGGATTAAACGCTGGCTTTAGACCGAGGAGGTCTCTCGAGGATTCCGCGTGCGTTTGCAGTTACGTCCTTCGCGGATGGCACGGAGGTGTGCGTGCATACATGACGACGCGCGCTGGTCCCATTAGACGCGCTGGGATGGGAGCAGGTGCTGAGGCAGCATCAGTCCCGGTCGCCCGCTTTGATATAGCGGCCGCAAGCATGGGCGAGGCGCCCCCGAGAGTCGCCGGTGCAGAGCGCACGCACGTGTTACGTGATCAAACTGAATAACGGCGAATTCGGCCTGAAGTGGCAGGTAGCCGGGATTCAGCACGCTAGCTGCAACCAGGGACGCGCTCTAATTTTCCGGACAACGTGCCCACATACACTAAAGGACTACACTCAGACAAAAAACTCATCTGTGACTACCGCTGTTGTGCACTGCAGCCGTATGAAACAGACACGGGGCCATCTGTACCCATTAGGCAGTAATGTCTACTGTACGTGCTTAGGGTGTAAAATAAACCTTTTTCTTCTATACCCATCAGCACCCAAAAATAGCTCGAAGATTTGGTTAATGGCCACTCATTGTGTACGGTCTGCGGGATGAGCGATCACTTTGTAAAGGAAATTTAATTTGCAGCCAAAATCTCTGAACTATAAATGTGCAAGGAATTTATAACCGGCTAAATATAAGTCTCACACTAATGTATTCAATGCATTTTGAACAATTTCTCTAGCTGTGCTAAATGGTGTGTGAAATATTATATCATTGTTTAACATTATGCACCAGTAGTAACGCAATAACGCCAATAACGCGGTTTTTGTACCTAAAGCAGGCAAATTAGAGAGCACGAGCCGTCACGGCAGGACAACAATTAGCCGCCTCTAGTTAACAACAGCCCATCGCGCGGTGGACGAAATTATTATTTGGACCCGTGCAGGCATTAATTCTCGCAGCTTTTGAAGCAAATATGCTTGACAGTCATGGCAATGTCAGGCTCCTGCCTGTCCCGGCTTCATTTGAGACTTAGACTCCGTACTGGGCGAGATTGCGAGATTCAATCCAGTACACATGAATTTACATCCGCTCAGACCCAAGGTCATAACATACCGCCATCACACAAATGCTTCATTTACTCAGATAATTTTGTTAAATATACTGCAAATGATTATTTCTTATAATATCTAACATAGGGTTGTTTTTTTCATAGGGTGATACGTATTATTGATGGTGGAACAATAGGAAGCAACTGAATGCAACTGGGTTTAATGAAATCCTAGCCATTAAACTGCCTTAGATATAACATTAAATTTAGTTTTGTGGCTACACACAGGTGATGAGTTATAAACAAAAAGACATGTACATTCAATTATGCAGCTATTAGATAAATACACACCACATTGTGTATAAATACTGTTAAGAAGCAGGCAATTAAACTTCAAATAAATACGTTGTGAATAAGCAGTTTGATATGTACTCTAAGAATGCATTAAAATCCATTAAAATCGTATTATTTTCCATCGTTTAAAGCTTTCTTGGCATTGGTACAGTAGGAGCTAGCGTGCATGGGAATTCCCTGCCATTAGTTGTGACTGTCTTTGTTTCTGCAAGTTGTCCTGTGTATGCCTTTGGGAGTGCAGTGAGCAATGCAAAACACAGCCAAGCACTTTGCCTGCAGCTACATGCCAGGGGATAGCTGGGCCCCCAGCCAGCGGACCCAGCGAGGGGCACAGGTGCCCAGATGCCGGACGACGGGCTCCAGCCAGAGTTCCACAGGCCCTACGCAGCCACGTGGTTCCTCACGTGGTGCACCACGGCAAGCTCAAAGGCGGCAGCTCCATCCCTTCAGCTTCTCCTGCTCCACCTGTTAGTCTCAGGAATACGATTACGATTTCCACGCGGATTGCAAAGCTTTGCGCATTGCACAGGGCAACCCCATCTGTGCTTTCTTTACATGTTTTCTGCAGAGAATTTCCGACGGCCACATCTCATAATTATAGTGGCCCGGGAACAGTGTCAATCTCAGGCCAGATGAAGTCACACCGTTCAGGCTTCTCCGGGTCTTTGAAGCCCTTTGAAGATGCAGGTCATAGACAATAGCTAAAGGTGCATCTTTAACCTCCTTCTGTTTAAGTGTGTCTCAGAGCTGCACCCACTGGGGTTGGAGTTTCATCCTTCCACTTACGACATCCAGCATGGCTGGGCAAGGACACGTTTAGTGAGGGAATGAATGAGGAAAGTGCGGCCATGCAGCAGGCAGTGCACTAAAAAGCTCCACTTCACGAGGAGCAAAATGCAGCGGCGGCGGGCCAGAGTCAAAGAACCACGTAGCGGGGTCACGCACTCCAATTTCCAAGATGTCAGAAGTAAATAAAGACTCAGTGGGAAGAAGGGGGATAGCAGCAAGGCTATTTCTAAAAAGAAGATGAATGCATTTGTGCAGACCCACAAAGAACGACTTATTTAAAAAAAAATACAAAGCCAGCAGACGTTTCATTTAAAAGAAGCTTCTGAACACTTCACAAAGCAAAGGGATGCAAAAAAAAAACAGTAGCATAAATGAACCTGCATGACTCTCCCTCAACGAGGGTCCATTAGCTCTGAGAAGTTGGGAACCTCAAGCAGCCCTCACATAAGTGCCTCAGTTTGGAGCTCATTTCCAGCCATTTGGATGCAGGGAAAAGTCTGATCCAGGCCTATTCAGCCATTTCCTGTCTGCGGTGTCAGATCATGCACAGCACGCTCAGCTGCAGAGAGCATGAGCAGTGCGAGCACACGACTTGCCCAAGGAGCCCGTTGTGTCAGCTTATGATGGATGGAGCAGGCTGGCCAAGAAGAGCAATACTTTCATTATTCACCACATATTGAAATATAATACAGCATCAACCACTGGCAGTATATCGCTTACAGATAAAAAAGCATGTTGTTCAGACACAGTAAGACACTTGGAATAACTGGGAAATCCAGTTGGGGGGAAAAGCAGACAGAGTACCACCTGTGCCCACAAAAATAACATATTAAATGCAAAAGTGAAATGCTTGGTGAAACTAAAATGGAGAAATTGATCTGGCTGCTGCTCAACCGTTTCTGATTGCAGCTCAGAGGCATACATCTACAAAGAGGCCTTGGGAGGGAAAATTACACTTACCATTTAAACAGAGCTGTAGGCATTGCAGTACCTTAGGTTCGTTGTTTAAATTAACTAAATACAATGGAACGGATACACTTATATACAAAATGAAGACAATTCAGAGTTACATGAACACAACTAACAATAGACTTACTCATCGATTATTTACATTCCCGGCTAGGTCTGAATCACATGGGCATCGCATCAGTGAAGAAAGCGTTAGCTCACATGGATCAGATGCACATGAAAGCTGCTATCTCCTAGCTTTGATTTAAACTGATCCTCTCTTCTGGGACTCCGTGAGTGTGTGTGCGTGTGTGTGCAGGAGCGGCAGTTGTGAATCTAATGTCACAATGCTGTACAATAACCACCCACATGTTATTCGGATTCAGACAGTGAAGAGGCTTCAGTGGGTGGCTTAATGACATCTATGAAGACTGCCATAACATTTCAAACAGCACTAACAGTTCAAATTCATACAGATATTTGGATGAGTAAGTACTTGATGAGTTTAGAGTGCTAGTCTGTCTGACCATTTCAAATAAGTGACTATGCATTGCATATAATGTCAGGATAATCTGATCTGTGACGTGAATTGGGCTTCAACTGCAGGAAAACTGAATTATTCAGGACCAATCTCATGCTATAATATGCAAAATGTAAAGATAAACCTCTGAAATATGTACTTCAATATATATTTGTATGTTTTCTTCAAGGATATTACCATACATATATGCCACTGTTTTTAAAAAAAGAGCGAGAGAGAGAGAGAGAGAGAGAGAGAGAGAGAGAGAGAGAGAGAGAGAGTGAGTGAGTAATGAGAATTGTACAAGTGCGGGGGTGTCTGGCTAGAACTAAAAGAGTACAGAATAAGTACAGAATAACGTGATCCAGTGTGCATATTTAGCCTATGACAGATTCTGCAGAGTTAATGGGCATCTTCCATACTTACTGACAACTGTGGGAGCTTTTTAGCAAAAACAGAAAAATAATAGTTTTGTTTCTTTCCAGATCACGTCTGTCCATGATATCATAAAAACAATATATTGTACTCTGTGCACTAGCAACGTACGTATCCCCACTGTCCAATTTATTTGCTAAAACTATGTGACGCAAAATTTAAGCCGAGGTTGGTACATTATAACTTTAACCATTGATTAATCACCCAGTACAAATCACACATGCAAGAGGTGCAGGACTGCAAAAACGACCTAGTTCAGTGCACTGCTTCTCTGCTGCCTACGCGTTTTGTTTCATGTGTTCGAGTTCTCTATTTTGCCTCAGGTCGGTGTACTGTGAGAATGTGGTTCTGCCGGTAACGCTGTGGGAGCCCCAGTCTCTAAGCTCCCGCTGTGTTTCTGCGGTGCCCCAGCCCACGGTTCTTACGTAAGGAGCTGCGGTAAACTGGCGCAAGCACAGAACCGACACTCCACCGCAGGAGTGCAGCAGTAGATTGCACACAGAAACAATAATAACGATGTTACACGTGAATAAATGTCGTTATGGCATCATGCAGGTGATCTAATCTTTAGCTAATGGTCTTACATTAGTGTGGTGCAATGTAAAAACAAGATGCAATTAATATACTTATTTCACATGGATTCTATATGCCATTTCAATGAGCAGTTTTGATCTCCATCCAACAACAATTGCCTTAACAGATCTCACTGTTGAGTCCAGTTTTTGCTGGATATAGGGCTATTCCCTTATACAAGATCTACCTCAACATCCCCACTTCATCGCCATCTATCCAGAAGCGATTCAAGGCATGTGACAGCGATACAGCATAGCAACAGCGTAATCTTTGGGTTAAGAGCTCTCATGAATCAAACCATCTCTCACCATAACGAATGCTTTTTCACAACCATAAATGGCCAATATATAACTTCAACCAATAAGCAGTTACTTATAGGCCCTAATGGACTTATACACATCCATAGAGGATCAATATTCATACGTAAGAAATGTACAGATATATAATTAATAAACATGTCAGGATGTGCTAGATTTAGGCAAGAGGCCCGGGGATCTTGCCGTCCCTTTCATCTTTTAATTAAACTTTTTTAGCTTCAGATTCTCAGAACACTGACGCAGTATCTGAAGAATTGGGTCATGAGATGCTGCGGTCCCATCAAGCGGAGGTTGATTAATCGTGTCTTTATTTAAATTAAATGCGACATTGTAGTCAGTAAGTAATTAGATGGGTCATACAGATTGGACTTGAAGTGCAACGATGAGCATGAGGCTAAAGTGCACAGTGTCTGCTTTAACTAGAAATAATTTATGAACACGCTGGCCAAACCACATAGGAGTAAAAGTCCTTTATATACATAGTTTCCACACTGTAGAGGACAAAAAGTTATCAACTGTACAAAATAACTAGTATGTCCCCATGTAAGGTGCGGTACTCATCTTGGCGGGGTTAACAGTAGAGACAACCAGGATTGGGATGATTATCCTACATTAAACATATTAAATTATAGGTTACCGAGGATCTAATTTAAATATATCTATACCCTAAACCAAAGTACTAAATTAAAGTTATAATCTGATTACTTTCGAATTGATCTTCCAAAGAATCCGAAAAACGATCACCTACAGTGCCAGCTAGAATAATCCAACAACAAGGACCCACAAACTCCTGATTTCTCTACACACTCATCAACAACTCAGATGTGGAAAAAATGTCAATATTAACATCCCTGTGTCCCTTCATAACACCAGCATTGCCGAGAAACCAGTTCGTTTCAAAATGCCCAATCCCTACCCTACACCAGTGTACATCATAGACAGGCATTTGGCTTCGGTGAGAACAACATTCCTCATATCGATCTTTTGGCGCTTTAGTGGAATATAACCTAGGCCTACTGAGTAATATAATCTACTGATTAAAATTAGCCTTCTTAGATGGGCATTTAACATAAATCCTCGAGCTCCTATGTTAAAACGTTGCATAAAATTGCATATCTTGAAAAGCGGCTCGTAATCCGGGTTCTTCACTCCCACCGCATTATAACTAGTGTGTAAGAAGTTTATCATCTAACAATAATCGCTGAACATAACACGAGAGAAGTTCGACGTCAATGACTAGCTGTTTGAACACCAGTAATCTAGGTTTTATCGACAAGTAAAGACGAACGAAAATTAATTTCATCATAAATAACGTTTACTTATCACGCACAAAGTCATATGAAACGAAACACCCTATACACGAAAACAAATCTTCAATTAACGTTGAAAAATGCCGCGTTCACGATCAGCAAAGGTGTCGGTACGATAATTGTGCCAGGTGTTGTTAATGAAAGCAAATAAAGGCATGACTCGAACCCGAAATATCTCACAGATGCACGTTTGTTTTCAGTGATGCACTGCAAGGGAATTAAATAAAAATACCTGTAACACACCCAGTGCAGGAGCATAATGAATGGTACGTATTTTATCGTTATATAAATGCAGCCTACATTCGCTGCTGATGCCGGCGATAACCGTCATCACTAGATTATAACCATTAAAGAAAAGACGATACAAAAAAGGAGTAAAATCCTCAGAGTTATTTTTTTATTATTATTTGCTTGTGCACTTACTTTCCTGACTAATATGCCATACGGAGTCAAATTACATTTGCCACTGACCAACATCTGGCCCTGAAACAGCCACAGTAAACTATATATGGGAATGAGAATTCTGGCTACCTGCAAGAGTACAGACACATGTATGTCCATGAGGATCAGATGAGAAAATTTGTGCTGACAGTCCTTGCGTGCTAACATGCCTTAACCTTGCATTTCCATAGCAAGAAACATTAACCTGTCACCACTAAGAGGTTTGAAAGGCAACGTCAACACCAACCTACAGAGTAATTTAAGAATACCTGTGCACAGATGCGTGTCAGACAAATGGAAGGAAATGAAGCACACCTCTCACAAATGTCACACACTGATAGACACATAACACTAATATAACTTGAAAGTCTTAAGAAGCAGGATGTTTGTAGATTGCCACAGATTCAAACTATCTAGAGTAGCACTACTACTAGGAATGGTGCTTCCTCTGTGGAAGCAAAACGTGCAATAAATGTTACATTTTAAAATCGACAGTGTTGTCAACAAATAAACTACACTGGTCAAAATTCTCTTACACCCCGTCTAAAAGCCTTTGGTCCTCAGGCAGCAGACTGCTTTAGTGCCACACTCCAGACAGTCCTCAAAGGGAGGCAGGTCTCAGTGTCACACACCAAGCTGCCCTCAAAAGCTGGGAGAGGCTTCAGTACCACACACCAGACAGTGTTCAAAACATGGCAGTTCTTTCAGTGCCAGGCTATAGCAGGCTATCTTCACTAGGTGAAGTGCCACAAAAGTTGAAATTCTTCAACTTTCAAATTTAAGTTTGAATTCAGATTTCCTTTTCCTCTGCAACATTGCATTTCTTTTCCTTTCCTGTACAACTTCCTTCCCTTTTATTTATTTTAAACATATTTTGTAAATCAACCTTTAGGCTTTACAAAATATTTACCTATATATACACATATTTGTTCTTAACAACAGACTAATGTTTTTCTAATGAAATATATATGTACTGTACATCCAAAAATCAGGACAGGTCTTCAGGAGTTTGGCTAGTACAGATGTACTAGCCAAACTACCCAAGCAAGCAGCAGAGCTAAAACCTGTTCAGACAGCTCTAGGATTTGGGCCAGCGTTTAGAGTATTTCACAATGTTATGACATTTATAATTTAGGATATGCACTTACCACCATTTTATTATTCATGTTCATTTATTAGAAACACTTTGCAGGTGTGCAGTTAGAGACTGTAGCTCATTTGTTGTCAGACATGAGCATTGTATTTCATCCTCCGCAACTTTGTCAGTGGTCAGTTTCTGGCCACAATGATTTAGGACATTTCAGGATGTCGGACACAGTAGTGACGGTGTAAAAGGTTTAGTTACGGTGCCATCAAACGTGTAATAAGACGACACCTACTACCATACCGTTACTGCTCGGTTGAGAATGGTTCACCACTCAAACAATATCCAATATCTGCACTGGTCCTGAAACTGCCCTAATCTTAGCATGTCAGCAGGAGGAGTACTGTGTGTATCTCTGAACCTACAAAAGGCACTGAGTATTCATTTCATTAGTTAACACCTATGCCATAGCTGTGTGTATAGGCTACCAAGCCTTTTGGTCAATTATATACACTCAGACATAAGTTACTTGATAGTGCCTTGTCCAGAGGCCACTGGCATAAAGAGGTGGTCACTTCGTGAAAGGAAAGGTAGGTGCACCTAATAAAGATGATCAGTGTGTGGTAGGTGTTCTTAATAAAGTGGGTGGTGAGTGCACACTTGTTTGTGCAGCCTTATTAAGTAAGCTCCCTAAAAGGCTACTGAATGGACAACAAAAAGATTCGTCGCCACAGCAGGTCTTCAGAGCCCATATTTGTGCAGTGTACTTTATTGACAAAGGCCAGTGCTCTAATCTGCTCCTACAGCCACTTTAATTAAAGTCTCCTGTGAATCCCAAAGCCCTACTGCTGCACTCACGATCCCACAGTTGAAAGCGACTGAGCAATTTGCCAAACTGTCACAAAGGCACCACTGTCTGATACTGCTATACATTTATTACCTGGGGGATAGAAGTGCTTGCCGTGGGCCACGGTCGACTAATGCATTAGCCCATCAACAACCCAGCAGGGCTTTCTGCTATGCCTTTGAAGTGGGCAGCGTTGACAGCCAGTGAGCCAAATCATGGATGAATAATTACAGGCTTATCCAGGAAAAACGATGTTTAAACCATTTTCTTGTTAGCGACATACTGTAAACCACATATGTAACCTTGATGACTGCAGCGGTCAAGAAGGCATTCGCACGCATATGGTTCTACAGATAAGGATGCAAAAGCTGTTTAACAACCAAAAGAACCAGTTGTCTTTCTATCCATGCAAAATGCATTCTAATTAAACAAATACAGTGATAATACCCCAATACTGGGATTATCTGATAACCCTGACAAATCTGATAACTGATAAGTGCTAATTTTGGTATGTTCACCTTGGATAATTAAATGGGGCCAAGGTGCACACACCAAGTGCTTCCCAAAACAGTTTTCATAATGTGCGTCGAATACAATCAGTATTTTTTGCAATTATAGAGCCTCTGCTTTCACTGTCATTTTACAAATTTGAGTAACTATGTTAAACAGATGTTATTCGTTAACAAGTAGCACCAACTACACAATTCAGACGTGTAATTTAGTGCAATATCATAGAACCACTAAAATGAATTTACTTTTTTTGAGAGCTTAAAATAACATGCCCTCAATTAACCCTCCTCATATTCATGAAAAACTAGAAATGTTCAGTAATGAACAGTATATGTGGTGAGTGAAAGGCCTCATAGTAGACAGGAAGGTATAGTTTACGAGCACATTCACGCATCTGAAACAGGCATGAAACCTGGCCTAACATGAGGACAGACAGCAGACTGTTTACACTCAAGCACAAAATATTTATTAATTTCTATACATTTTAAAGTTTTGCAAGCATTTGATTTTAACTTTGGCATTTGTACCTTGACTAAGGCTTTCTGGATCATTACACTGTGCCAATATTGTACACAGCTCCTGGGCAAAGCGCAGAACAAAGCACTGCAGCAAGGCCTGGAGGCTTTCTGAACGCAGAGCATTGATGCATCAGCTCAATATCCACATCAACTTTAAAAAGCCAGAGGGGGACGGGTTCTTTTGGTCTAAAAGTGTGATTTCACTCCCCCCTCAAAACACACGCACGCACGCACGCACACACACACACACAAAAAAAAAACTGTTTTCTCTTCTAAAAGCCAGAGTCAAGAAATCCCATGTGGCCACAGATCCATTCCCCCACTCTAACCCCCCTGAATCTTTCTTCCTTCCAAAGCCTCCTAAAGCAGCTTGGCTTTAATCTGTGTCTTGTTCTCAGCCCTCTTTGCTTTACAAGGTCACACATGAATCCAACCCGAACACCAGGAACAAAATCCTCTCCTTGGTAAGAATATAGCCCCTGGCACTAATTACAGAATCACCACAAAGCAAAGCAAGCATTTTTATTTCAAAGCAAACAAACTTCAGATATGACACAAAATCATTTTTATTGAATAAAAGCACTCTGGCTTAGGGGAACATACCTCAAACAAATGAAACTAAATTATTTTAATTCCTTGAAATTCTTTTCCAGATCATGTAGAGGAAAAAATAATGGCAGCACCTTTCCATTTCCATTTTTAAAACAATTCCCTGCACAAGTTTAAGAATGCAAATCACATTGCACTTAAGAGGAAGGGCTTACAGATCAGTGAGCTATAGGAACTGGCTACCTGAAAGAAGACACGGCCCCAACAAGACAGTTGTCATCTGAAAGAATGGAAAGGATTATAAAACTTCTTCAAGAAGGAAATTCAACAGTTTGGGTGGGACATGTTAGTTGTTCCCAGTCGACAGTGTCAACAACCCAAGAATAAACAAAAGGAGAGGGTTCTAATAGGAAAAATATGGGTTGACCATGGAAGACATCAAAGTACAAGGATAAAAAACCCAATGCAATATGACTTGAAAACAGAAAATGCACAACAAAAATGGCGTCAGTGTGTGAGACAGAACTGTAAGAAATCATCTGAATGAAATGGAGATTTGCATATAGAAAAGCCAAAAGACCACCAGCATTAACACCTAAACAGAAGAAAACTGCTATAGTGGACTAAAGAGAAGCAATCATAGAATGTGGATGATTGGATGAAATGCATATTCAATGATTAATCATGAATCAGCACTAGCCAATGAGGTGATGTGGGAACCTTTCTCTGGTGCCATTCTAATGAGACATATAGATGACTGCAAAATATCCCCACCCATTTATGATATGGGATTGCATGTCACATAAAAGACCAGGGGAGATGGCAATCATAGCCTCAGTCATTCCACAGGTGCACACAAATCTTGGACACTTCTCATTCCATTGACAGAAAATAAAGTGGGTGAAGTAGTCATTTTTCAAGAAGATAATGCATCCTGCTACAGAGCAAAGCTTTCCTTCCGGAAAGGCACATCAACTCAACATGGCAGCAGACAGTCCAGATATTAATCTGACTGAAAATGTGGGGTGGAAATTAGAAAGCTTGGTTCCTAATATGGCTTCTTTCTGCAGTGCTGATCTGTTGAGTGTATTCCTGAAAGGTGAAACCACCTGGACAGAATATTACTTTTCATTAGTGAACGCAATGCCTAAAGGAATTAGGCAGTCAAAAGCAATAAAGTACTAATTGTGAAATGTTTCCCCCTTTGCACAACATTGAGGGAAAAAATAATAATAAATAGCACCATTAAAGTCATTTTCTTTGAGGCATTTTTCATGAAGCCAGAATGTTCATCTATTAAACTGTCGTGTCACATCTGATTTACTTAAAACAAAGTAAAAAAGCTGAGAAAACATCCAAGTGTTGTAACTATTTTTGCCAGAGGCTCTACATCACAAACATATACAGAAGATGGAAAATTAGTGCTCCTTAACACAGGTGCCCTCATTTCCTGGTGGCCTAGAGACACTTGGAGAGGAAGCTGGGATTGTGTTTGAGAGGGTAGTCAAGGGGACTCGGAGGCAACCAGGAAGCGAGCAGTCTTTGGTGCCCCAGGCCGAGTGGCACAGTAGAAACTGCCAGCTGAGATGGAGTGTCATCAGGCCCCAGAAATTTTAATGCTCTCAGGAGGCTTAAAAAAAAGGACCACCACGTGTGCGGTCAGCTGCTGAAATCATGCTCCCAGGCAGCTCTTCCGGGGGTTTTTGTCCATAGAAGGCAAACGCTTGGGAAGAAAACGTGGGAGGCAATTACTGCAGCCATTATGCAGTTTTCTGTGCACCTGGACAGGACAAGCTCAGCATACAAGATGAAGCATCTGAGCACATTTTAAATTGCACCCCCTTACTGTCATGCTTGATATATTGACTTCATCACTAGGCACCCATTTCTGTAGTGTGGGTTAAAATGGCTTGCACTTCCACTTATGAACAAACACTCAATCTCCTATTACTGTAACTCACTAGTCAGCTTTCTGCTCAATTTGCATTTTAAATGAGACTCTGCAGTTTAAACAACAAATTAAGACATCAGGGTCAGTTTGTGCCAAAATGCAGTGAGTAATTTCATCCAGATTGCTTCAACTTGTATTTAGTTGGTGTTACTGTCAGGGACCTCCACCACAACATTGCACCACTAGTCCCCAGCTCGTTTTTTGTAGCCAAGTGCATTTGTCCTAGGTTGGTGAAAATGATCCCATCCGGGTGTCAGCAATACGTGCTTTAATGCGTGCACCAATAGGCGCTAACGCTTGCCATCTAGTGGTGAAATCATGCATTGCAGAGAGCAAGGCAGCACATTCTATAAAGTTTTTATTTCAGAAAGTTTATTACACTGAACACTCACATAAAAAATGAAAACATGGAAATGCTATCAGGCAAGTCAGGAGGGTTGATAAACCTAGATGAATAGGGGAAAACCTGATTAACACTTTATAAGCTCAAACCAACATTTAATGCTTCAAATACCTACTTGACTCGCCACTCTGCCATCACTATGCCTGCGAAGGAATTCCCTACAACAAAAGCATGAACACAGATTACACCATTTCAGTGATGGACATGAAGCAACGCGTCAACACTCCCAGACATTAATACTGTTTAGTGCATAAACCTTGACTTTTGTATTGGGTGCAGATGGTCTGAGGTGGTAAAGGGACCCGTACCGTCTCCAAGTCTTTGATTACAACAACCCCCTTCTCCACTTCCAAGTCACTCTCTGTCTCATTGTGTGACTGGTACTCCTCACTGTCTGTATCAACTTCACTGACCTGTAGGGATAAAGCAGCTTGCATCAAACCTAAAACCAAAGACTCCTGGATCAATCCAGGCACCCCTCAATGACACCCTCTATATAAACTGCAAAGGAACACCAGTACAAGCAAGCACATGCCCGGGGAGCACATCAGCATCCTGCGCGACTCCACACTACCCAACTACCAGAACAGGGCCAAGGTTGCGGCTCGCCTCATAGTCAGGGTCAGCGCTGTGGTCCTCATCAGCCAAATTCTGCGTGGTGAGAACCTCTACCCAAGACAACTGCTCTTCCTCCTCATCATCGTCATCCATGTCATCCTGCTTCCTCTTGCTGCCCTTCCCACAGGGCTTGGTGGGGGAGCAGCGCACCTCTAAGAGCAGGTCACACAAACTGGGTCTCATGTCTCATCTGCTGCGGTTAACATGGTCATGCAAAATAGCAGTGAGGAGTTTTGCACTGACGCACCATTTGTGAGGCTGCAAGTCAAGCCTGCACATACTAACTCGTGTGTACTTCGAAATGCATTGAAACAGCTGCAGTTTACATTAAACCAAGAACACAGGCCAAGAGGTTGAATTAAAGTAACTGTAGTTCATAACGAAGTGGACAGATTTAAGCACAGACCGCACACCTGGAGAGACAGAGCAACCAATGCTGGCACAGACAGGGTAGCCAAACACACCCTGCACCCGGCGAGGCAAGACTGCCAACAGCACGCGAGTGAACCATCGCAGGCGCTTGCGGCCTATCCGACACTGCCGCACACTAGGAGAGCTTCGCTCTGTCGCAGCTGGGGAAGAGAGGGCCCGTGAAGGAGAGGAGAACCCAAACAGGCACCACAAGCCACGAACTCCACGCATCTGAAAGTTACAAGGTCAAGAGAAATCCCCCCCACCCAAAGTTAAGAGAAACATTCACTCACTCAGTTACACATTAACTCTTAAGTAATGGCACAAACTGCTAGGCCTGAACCTCCTTTTTAAAGGCTGTGAATTTCTTATTCAACTTTCAAATATAGTAACCAAACTAGCTATATGGATGGTCTTCACAGGTAGCTCGCAATGCTTGCATCCTAAAAGAAAGAGATTAACGATGGAACCATACCCCAAGCTAATTAAGAGAAAAGTAGCTAGATTAATCGGCAACTACGGACACGATCATTAGCAAATAAATCGATTAATCTCACCACGAAACTGATGGGCCAAAACTGTGAAATTCGACAGAGGACGGATGCAAAGACACCGCCCCTCGTAACGGTTTTCCGCTGTGGAAAGAACATCGAGGGCACGACCTTACTGAACACATACCAACAAACGCCACACACCGGAGCTGCAACTTTCAAACAAAAGTAACCTAGCTACACGTTGTGTTGCATGCTAGTTAGCGAGGAAGCCGCCAGCTAGCTACCGAAGTGCATGTCTGCAGTTACACAAAACCTGACCTTCAAGCATCCAACTTTTTCACCACATGTTCTTCTGCAAGAGAACTAGCTACAAGCCTTGCTGAAATATTCCTCTAGCAACTAGGCCAGTGGTGCGAACCAACTTGCCTCTTCCCCCTCCACGTTCTCGGGATCAACATTGCAGACGCACTGAAAGGTCATCGTGCCGCGCGCGGACTCGCAGCCTGCTGCAGGTGTTCAGCTGCACGCGCCACTCAGTCGGTTTACATGCACCTGTGAGGCGGTGCCGCGCGACCAATCACAGCCAATAAAGGCATCGCGTGCAATCAGCGTTTCTTATTCCGTTGCTAATCGATCACGTGACCGAGATACTTTCTTTTCTTTCTTTTTTTCTCTTCCCAGCTCACAACGCGTGATAGCAGTTAGCATAGGTAACTTTTGAAAGTTTGCATAACTAAAAACTGCGTAACATTATTATTATTATTATTATTATTATATCCTGTGAAACAGTGAAATAATAACTGTCCATGTTTATGAAAGCAGTGTTATGAAAACAGTGTTTCGCAGCAAGCGCTAATGAATAATCATGTTATTTATTGGGGGCCCCTTTTTTTTTTTTACAAAGCCCCCACGACTGTATAATCAGGAAGAGCTACACTGGGGCTTGGGCTTCCGCTGACAAGCTATCACTGTTTCATCATATCTAGGCAAGTTCAAAAGAAACATGAATGGGGGAGGTGGTTATAAGAACGGATTCCCACCTTCTGGCATTTAAGCTTACACAGATCAAATGTTCTTTGGTCACTGACAATCACAGAAGACAGACAGCTACCATGAATAACACTGTGACACGCACTAGTGTGCGGTGTGCGGGCACTAGCATGGGCTACATCCAGCGCAAGTTCTTTCGGAGATTCATTTGGATCGGAAAGTTGCGCAAGTAGGGACAGTTTACCCAGCATTGTAGCCACGCCAGACAGCATTCCACAGTTTACTATACCCAAACGTACAGTCATCAACGGCTATAGACGCTCTGCAAACGTCAAGGAAAGTCAAACGGAAGAAGATGCATGTTGAAGGAACATGGAAGATGTGACCCACCACACACAACCACCAGTCTTCTTCCTTTTCTTCATCAGGCTCATCCTCATCATCGCCGTTTGATTCATCTCCAGTACTTGACAGAAAAGCCCATAGATGCGTCTCAGATCCTCATAACTTCAAGAGGTCACGCTTGCAGCATGAGAGCGCCATCCCGTGGCACTTCAGAGAAAGTGAGCGTTCTTCTGACCCGACCACCAAGGCGGCGCGCATACCTGCCTCGTGTCCCTAAAGTCACCACCTCGTACGGCTTCGTGACCCTGAGCTAGAGTCCTCAGAGGGCCAGCGAGGAGGAGCTCTTCTGCCAGGTGCGGGAAATAACGGTTCGGAGACTAAGGGATCGTCAGACTCGCTTACTTCCGCAGCCACCCAGACACCAGCAAGCAGAGCCAAACAGCCTATGGGGAGTTCGGTGCAAACACTTCACCAGCCGAAGGGAGCACGAGTGGGATGGGCCAACTAGAGCACACATCAGCATGGACAATAATAATGAAATGTGACTAAACCGCATATATTAAATATATTTTTGGATTAAAAAATCTCATCACCTTGTTCTTCTCACCGTGTAGCTAAGATCAGTACAGTACATCTTGCTGTTCGAAATATGTGGTTTGGAGACAATAATTCAGTCATTCACTCACTGAATTCAATAATTTAAATGTTATGAATTTTTTCTTTGACTTTTCTCAATAACAACAGTAATGATAATAAGCTAATAAACTAGTGGTATGCTTCCCTCACAACAGTTGTCATTTATACTATGGCAGAGAAAAATGAAATAAATGCACAAAAGATTCTCATAATGAAAAAATGTAAAGAGTGACTTTTACACTGAATTTTTCAGATTCATGGAAAAGTATTCCTTTAATGAACTTCACTAGCCAGCAATAAGTATATGTTCACTTGAACCTCTCCCAATATCTAATATTGTAAATGCTTGCACACAATCAGGGAAAATTATAAAATTAAAGCATTATTTATTACACTCTGGAACACTATATAGTCTCCAACTGCGCAGGTAATAAGAGATTCTACTTTGGGAGAAGTGGCGCTATGGCTGGTTTGTGTTGTGTGCATTAATGAGCCCTGATTTAGCATTTTCTACGAGGTTGCTGACGTGAGTGAGCCATCTGTCAGTCAGGCATGCTCTGTGTGGGGAATATGTAAGGGATCTATCCACAGGCTCTTAAAACACTAATTTCATAATCCTTTCAGACCCTTAATTGTCCCTTTCACTTTCCCATTCACTCTTTTTCAGTTTGATGAGTCACTGAAAGAAGCATGCTGAATTTACTTCACTTTGGAGATATGATCTTGTGTGCACTTTGGCAATGTTAAAAAAAGTCTTATGAGCAAATGCTTGCTTTTGATCTACACTTAACATGATTGACATTCAAATGAAATGATAATGCTGTTTTTCATAAAAAGCCTTGTGATGGTACAAAAGATGCACTATGCTGCCCCCCCACCCCCTTTCAGCTCCTTCTTTGATTGTAGGAGGTTCTTGTGTAGTCATGGGCTGAACCTAAAAGTGTGAGGATTTTATATTGCACTGCAGCTATTTTGGTCCCTTCTGAGTATAAATGGAAATAAAATAAAGTCTTGTGGAATTGATGGGCACAGTCCACTTTTGCTGTTGCATTATTGTTCTGTGGAAGCTATGCTACATCTCTGATTACCTTCACTTTGAGTCAAACTGATGTCTGTGGCAAAAGTTTGGGGCAGGAAGGTATGCGAGGGAGACTATGGGGCAATCTGACTCACTCTCTGCTAAGCCCACCCAGCAACCTTTGCATTAATACACTTCAGCATGAACATGCAGCTTTTAGTTCCCACGTTCCATCTGCTAAAGAGCATGCTGCTCCAGCACCACGATGCGAGTGTCCTGTACTGCCGTAAAGTGTGCTTCCGGACAGACTAGCGTGGGGTTCGATTTTAGTTTGCTCCAGCAACACTGAGAATGATGTAAGGGTTAAAGAAAAAGCTACGTATTAGAACGTACCGATGAGTTGCTGTGCTCGTTGCATTTTGTGGTGGAGAGACACAAGCCTACTTGCACTAGAATTACAGAAATTTCCGAAGCCAGAATGAAAAAAATCACACAAAAGACTTACACATCTGCAAAACTACTTTAATCAATTTGATTTTTGTATTTAAAAACATGCACCCAGTACACAAGCAGAAGAAGAGTGTTATACATGCCTTATTGTGAAAAGTTTGAGGTTAGAAGTTACATGCTCAAAAAGGAAAGAATGTTCTGTTCCCCACCTCAGACATAGATCAGGGAGATAACAACAAAATAGCAAGAGCAAAAGAGAGTAAAAGAGAGAGAGCGAGAGAGAGAGAGAGAGAGAGAGAGAGAGAGAGAGAGAGAGAGAGAGAGCATGAAATAGTGAGTGAAAGACAGAGAGATTGTGTGTGATGACACATGGGAAGAGCACTACAGGAACTGACATTTTGAGAAGTTTGTGGCAGGCACATTCAAACGCAGACATTCTGACGACGGCCAGCGACTCAGCCCAGCTCTTCCCATTGCCTGCCGATGGACTGCACTCTCCTGAGAGACACCACAGCCAGGAGCTCCTGTGCTCCCCCTGCACTGCCCATGAAACAGCACAGGTAAACCTTCCGATTACCTTCTTATCAGATGTCTCTGTGCCAGAATAACCCTACAGTACTGGTTTGATATGGAATGTTACGAACAAGCTGATATATGTATTGGAAATAAAAGAAATTCTTTTGAGCTCGGTGGAAGATGCACATGGATGTAAGTGCACGATGTGCTTGTGCAGGAGTCAGTCCTCCAGTGCAAGCTCTGTTTCAGACCTGCAGCTGGAAGGAGGAACTTGCGACCTGTCTGGCAACTCTTCTCCTGCCTCGCCTTTCACTGACGTGTTTGCGACACCCACTGACTGCCATGCTGCCCAGTGCCCAATTCATCACTGTGGTGAGAACATGTGTAAGAGCAGTGAAGAAAGGTTCATTTGTTCGGACTGGAAGCATGATGCAGATGTATTCTGACTCAAGTGACTGGGATGTAAATGAAGTGACAGTTGTAGACACACCCTGTTGCCCTGTTTCTGTTTGTGTGTGTGTGTGTGTGTGTGTGTGTGTGTGAAATAAGGGGGGGAAGTAACACCTGAAACCAGACCACGAGACAGACCTCTCATCCACACAGAGTTTGTGCATCAGGGTACTGCACAAGTTCCACCAGATGTCACACGATTTCCATTTCTCATTAACTGTATTCTAGCTGGGATATTGCACTGTTGTGACCTTTATATTTTTATTTTCATATAAATAACTGACCTGCATATTTCTAGTTTCATATAAATAAATGACCTGTCTAGTTATTGATTTTACAGTATAATTCAGTGAATATACGAAGGATATAGCTGATAATTAAGCATTGGTATATATTCCTGTACATCACATGACATTTTCACAATAACCAATTTGGCATTTTTAAGGGCCTTCAGGACATCACAAGGAGCGATTCTTCTCTGACGAAACCCCGCCACCCATTCCTAAGAAGAAGCTTGTAAGGACTCTTTCTCTGCACAACCCTGCCCTGGAGCACTCCAGCCCCTGCTGCTGTAGAAACTCACATTGCGAGGCTAAAGACTACCAAGTTCACCACGCTGGAGAATGGGAGAAAGAGTGCGCCCTCAAGACCCACTATCTCAACCGCTTCGATTTTGAGACACTCGATCATCATCTAGATGTTTCTGGCAGCTTCTACCACCAGGAGCAAGTGTATGCCGGCATCCAGAACAGTTACCTTCAGTTTATGAGGAACACTGTGAGGCACTTGGAGACCATGGTGCTCTTAGATGAACAGGAGGTTGATATGGTGAGGAGACTCCAGCCTGAGGACTGCCTGCTATGTGAGGATGAGCAGCCTATGATGATGGAACAAGAGATTTTCTTCACTGTGATTTTCCCTAAAGTCCCTACTCGGTGTCTCTCTGCAAAGGTGAAACACTTACATAAGCACTTTTTCATTATTAATGCACATAGTCCACTACCATTAAGTGCAGCACATGAGGACGATGTTAAGTAAATGTGTATTCATTGTCCGCAAAAATAAATAAATAAACAAACAAACAATATTATAGATCATGTGCAAAACAGACTTGTACTCAAATGATCCAAAACTTTGTTGCAGTCAGGCACCTTCCTATATTGTACCCCTTAAACCACAAACAGATTGCACGCCCTTATAAGGCAGCCTCCGTGCAGAGCACTCAAACCTCATTGACCTACACTTCCTTTTAAACATCAAGTGTTGTGCAATAAAACTAACAATGTATTACAGAAGGAGAAGTCAACTTATAGATACTGCATACAGTATTTGACAACCCTCAATTCTTTATCAGTCGTTCATATCTGGCATTCCTTTGATTCTTTAAAATTCAGCAGTCTATCATTAACGGGTCTAGTCTGAACAATGGGATGAAGACAACTCAAATGTGTTTGTGTTTTCCATCTCAGGTCAACAGAAAAGGTTCTGTTTTCATGCATTCAAAACCTGTGCCTCATCATCCCAACACTGAGGAGATTATTGCCCATTTTCCACCACAAATGACAAAGGAAAAACTGCAGCTCTCACAAATACCGGCTTCAACAGATCTATCACGAGAGGGCAGCACTGAGCCGTGCCAGGAATCTGACATCACCAAGGGGTGCCCACTACTCTCCTACCTCGAAAGAGGCATTACAGTTTCCATAGTGAGAGATTTTCCTTGGGGAACGCTTGAGGACTTTGTCCAGGAAGGTGTTTCTCTGTACCATTCACGTCCGGATGTGTATGAGAGAAGGCTTTGTCTGCTGATGCTCCAGCTAGTGCAGGGTTTGTGTCATCTGGGAGTTCACGATGGCGAGCACGGTGAGCTGGCTCCACAAAGGATTATGCTGGTATGGAGGAGCACCAGGAACAAAGGACCGGCAAAGAAGGCAGAAGCCCCTGCGGAGCACAAGCGTGTGATGAAAAGGGATTGCCTTCTTAGACACAGCAACGTGGACAAGAACGAAGGGTCAGACGAAGTGCTCTGCGAAAACATAAGTATGAGAAAGGTCCACGTGTCGTGGGGAAGATGGGGTGCGCCACGGGTCGTGATCAGCCAGGCACAGTGCTCTCAAGACCTACCCTCCAAGGAGCTCCAGCTGGGACGTCTGCTGAAGCACTGTCTGCACCAGGACGCGCACACACGTCCATGTACCCAGTACACACCTGGTCTGCGTCACCTGATCCAGCAGCTTACTAGCGAGACTCCCGGACTTCAAGTGGCTGACACAGCAGGTGTTCTTCAGGCTGTACTGTGGGGCCCCCCAGCTGGACTTTTTGAGAGGAACCAAGCAAGCACTGCCACAGTTCTTAACTGGCTGATGGTGAAGCGCTCACTGCTGGTGTTGAAGCTGGCAGAGAAGGGACTGTTATTACCTCAGAGTGGCTTAGATTGGGAGGATTATCTCTGCCTGCAGTACCTCTCCTCTACAGATCCTGAAGCTGTACTAGAGACAGCAGTACAACTGGGCTTCTGCAACACTGTCACAACTACTAAAATGGCAAATACCAACACAAAAGTGTAACTGTTGATAGAAAGCTGTATAATGTATAGCAGTGCTTTCAAATAAGAGTATCAAATGGAGGTCCAAAGTTTTCACCACACAAAAACATCTATGCAGTTTAACACATTTCACTTTTCATTTTTGATCCATTTCTCTGCTCTGAAGTGTTTTACTTATCATGTAACTAGGCATCACTTATGCATTTGCTTCTTGCACATTTAAGCATCCGGAACAAACAGATTTCATAGGAATTTGTTTGCAGAACACATTTTATGCAATTAAGCAACATAGCCTTGGTATGGAGGATTATGGTTATTTTCACCATGTGCTGCAATACCTACTTATATTGGATTTTGACAAGTATTGATGTTAATTTGTCTGTTAGCAAAATTAAAATGTGTCCAAAATCAGTGCCAAATCCCAGATTTAAAAAAAACACACACACACAACCCCTCCCCACCCAACACAAACTTGATTCATTTTACTTACTGGAGTCTGGCAAAACGTACACTCAAAGCTGATGGTTGCCTTGAGGTGATTTTAAGATTTGATTTAAAGTCAGCCATGCTCCTACTTCAGGGAACACCCACAGGGGAAAAAGCATACATGGACAACTGATTTGTAAACAAGTAAAATTAAACCACTGCACAGGGTGAGCTCATTTATTCTGCACAACATGCAGATCAGGCCAACCAAATGTGGATCAACAAAATCCTCAAAGATTCATGCACACAGAAACCCAACAAACAGGACAACTCAAGAAATAGCACTGGAAACAAAACTACTTACATAACTTTCAAGGCATGGAAACTTTAGCCATAAATATTACACTCTAAAGAGCAATATATGGAAATGGAAGAGAAGAACCAGCTATAAACAATTACTTTAGATCAACCCACCAGAATGATTTACGGCCTAATGATTACAGTGGAAAAAGTCTGGCTTACATTAGTGCAAATACCACTGAAATACAGCACAAACTGGGAGAACCACTGAAGAGTAATTCACATGTAACGTCAATGCAGTACGTTAAGATTTTGTATTCTTTTAATGATGACAAATTTGAGCGAATGAGCACAAAATCACTTAAGAATGGGATTAATAAGCATTAGTCATCGTCGTCCGAGTCTCTTTCAATGCTGTAAGCCATGAAGAAAGCGTCAGGGCGGGCCGGGACGAGGGAATGACCCGGTCTCACAATCTCAAAGCCCAGGAAACTGAACGTTCGCAGTAGCGATGCTGTGAAGAGACGCAGGAATCGTAAAGTCGCAGCTTACAGCAAAAGCCACCAAGAGGGGCAAGGCTGAGAGAACTTACCTCTATCGTCACGGTTCTTTTGAAAGCAAATGAACACATGATCAACCTGAAGCTTCTCTTCTGCAAATTCTAGCAAGAGAGCAAAACTGCAAGACAATGACAGGACAATTAGGGAGCAACTTAAAAATACAACATTGTAACAAACGTTACCCATACGGGCATTTTAACTGCATACAACCATTATGAAATCCATGAGCCTTCAGTTATTCTAAATAAACACATCTTTAAATCGTGGCCAAAAATCCAATTTTTCCCTTTTACTGATCAATAAAGTATATCCACATACAAATATCAAGGAAAAAAATTAAAAATAAATTTGTGATTGGGCACTCCCAACTGTCCAAGACACCCCCCCCCACCCTCCAAGCAGAGGACATTGGCTTTAAGAAACAAGCAGGGTGTGGTGAAACTGGAAGCTTGCACACTGCACACCTGTCTTTGCTGCCTTCAGGAAGAGCTCCAGGGGGGATCTCGATGTAAAGCTTGTCCCCAGTCAGCGCCCCCCTCCACACTAGTGGCTTTGCTTCAGAGCAGCGCCGCTCAAAGAGCAAAAAACGGACACGGCTGTTCAAGGGGGGAGGCTCCTCAAGAACCAGCAATTGAGCATCCTATTGCATTAGGGGAAAACGGGTGTTCAGCAGCTTCATCTACAACGGTGAGTGGCCCAGTAACCAGAGCCCAGTAACCATTGGATGGTGACTGTACAGCTGAACACATGTAGCACAAATGATTCCAGAGCCACTCAGATTGACATGAAGCAACACGCACAGCTTCTGTGGGTTTGGATGTTCAACCTTATTTCCTTCAATCATTTGACAGGTCTGTGAACTTTGAATATGTTGAAAACCCAACTTGCCTAGCATTACATAATTAACTAGTACTAGTGTAGTGTACTTATGGGTTTCAATGTACTGCCATGTTTTATAGCTTAGCTTTAAGAATTAGACCTGGCAGTAAAAAGAGGGAGAAAAAAAAAAAAAACTGACTTCAACTGTAAGTGATCAAAGTTCTGTTCTACACCCACATATTCTCAAGCAAGTCCAAAATAGACAGGAGAAACTTACAGAAAAGAATAGCTTAGCTGAAAGATTGTGATCCCTCTGATCGTTCCCTCGCCCACCTGGGATCTTCAGGGGTGGGAGAGGGGCATCAGGAACACCACAGAGGCCCTGGACACGGGTTACTGCAACACCGGGGGCAACGGCAGGGACTGTAGAACAGCAACAGGAGTTGGAAACATCCACAGGCCACCGTAGTCGTGCTATGCTCTGACTAAAGTTAGACCTCAAAGAAAATAACCTGACAAGTGTGTGAATTTATTTATAAAAATAAACAGGAATATCAACCATTAGTGCCAATTCTCAGTACTAAAGCAAGTATAGACCTACTGATCATTGGTCATTGTACTTTTTGTTCCAAACTAGATCTGCTCAAACTACTTCATAGAAAAGAATTGATTAAATCTCCTTTTAACAAGTTAGATAAACATGTTAACGTATATCCAAGACAACACAGCGACTGAACATGTGTGCCAGCCAAAAAGGGTGCACGGGAGGTTAAACACGTCTCTAAAGTCCGGGATGTGCCCGCCGCAGAACGCCCGTTCTTTTTTTTTTTTATTCAGATAGCTCTCAAGGTTGTATGTAACGGATTCGGATTTGTGCCGTCATGTAAACACCTAAAATGAAAGTGATTCAATGATGCTCGCTCAAGGATGTTACATTAACGAAGGCTTAACTCCTCTCAAAACAGTAAAGTCTTGCGTCAATATGACGTAGAGACTCAACACGTAGGACGTCTGCATTACGCAAAGTCGTTAGCTAGCTAACTAGCAGCAATAACGTATGTGGTCTGGCTAGTATGTAGTCTTGCGTATTATTAATAACTAGTCTCCCAACTTTATGATTAATTTCCACGATGTTAAACGTTTGCAAAAATGTACCAAATCATGGGATAACGCTAACTAGCATAACCTAATTAGCTATCTTAGCCTTATCTACACCAGCGCCTTGGCTAACCCAACTCTTAGCGCTCTGATGGAAGGTCAAAAAAAATATAGCTACTTACTAAACTAATAGGAACTGTACAAATTAGTTGAACCAACACTCAGGGTGGCTCTTAAGCAAGGAACTGCATTTATTATCCATGAATGTTCGCTGGACAAGATCCAGGAAGGCTTTTTCCATACAAGGCCGCAAAGCTAGCAAGCTAGCTAACGTTAGCATAACATGTCAGATGAACTAGCTAGATTAAAACTCACATACCTTTCGATCTCGGGTTTATTACAGCTCATTTCGACTACTGGCATCTTAGATATATTTCTCTCTTTTTCTCTGACAAAACAGTGGCTATTCAGGATCGTCTGTAGGTTGGATTTAACCATCCGGCCAACGTCAAGGCCCGCAACTCCTCGTCCTTTCTTGGCTGAATATGTTCCCTGCTATCCGCCTCCAGCAGTATTTATAGTCTTCTAGAATGATGGGTGTGGCTATCACGGACGACAGCGCTTCCATTAACCAATGGCAAACAAATGAAAATCTACTGATTACTGTAGATGTAATTTGTAATACTGTAGATGTAATTTGTTTGTTATGGTGTGGTTAGTTCATTGGTCTCCCAAAATAAAATAAAATCATTTGACATATAACACGTAATAAAAGATAGAAGATATTATCAAATGGACTGGTAATTAATTTGTATTTAGATGAATAATTAAATCATATGCACTAAATACAAGCAAATTGGCTTAAATTGTCTTCAAAGATCCCTGATGTACCACATTTTTCATTTAAAATATTGCATTAGATATAAATTTCTAAATGATCAAATAGAGAATGACAGGAACAGTTTATAGTTATCCCTATTCTAGTACACCTGACTAAACTATTTATTTATTTACAATTTTCTTCATGAGCTAAATTAGCCATTTGAGCAAGGTACACATTGTTCTAAAGCTTAATCTCAGCAGTTAGGTGAAGATTCATCTACACTGCTCAGTGATGCTTCTACTGAGTCTGCCTTCAGTAACATGCTTCCTTTTATTTTGTAATAATCATCTTTCAGCTGTGCCTGTCAGTCAAGGACACATGTCTGATGCAGAACATGAGACGTGATGTTCCAAGTCTGAAATCAATCTCTGTTCTTTCCCTGACTACACATATTATGTCAGGTAAGACCTAGAGTTATATTCACATGAAGACGATTATTACTTTTGGCATTTTTTAACTAGTCTTAATACGTTACATGTAGTGTATCTTATTCGACTTCTCAGGTTCAACCTAATGTCTATTTTAAGCCATGTTATAAGTGCCGTGTTCCTCATGCAAATAGTGTGTGCTGTTTATGTTACTGTATATGTATTGCAACTAGGCACATGGAACAAATTTGTTTAAATGTCTGTGACTTCATGCTGCTCTCATTTGTGATTACTCTGCTGCTATTGCTACTGCTTTAAAGTCATGTTGAACCATGTTCCACATCATTTTAAACATTAGCCAGCTTTTAAAAAGCTAATTTTTGTGCTTTCTAACACAGCCTTCTTTGTTCTTCCCAAAGGAACACTTCTTTGATTGAGAACAGATCACTAGAGAAAGTTTGTATCCCCGCGATAGACCACTATCCACTGCTATTCCAATAGCTCGCTAATTCAATGTTATGCATTATTAATTAATAAATCATATCACAACAGTAATTCTAGCACTTCTCATGTTCAAAGCGATCATGTCTGAAAGTGACAGTTTCTATCACTCACAATCATATTCATAAAGTGGTTTAAGGTGCAATCGAACCCTTTTATGCTGTAGTGAAATACCGCCGGATGCTGCCTGTTAAGTCTTTGCGGGATGTAGAAAACCCATGGAAAGGAATCACTCTGAACCGCTGCATCCTGTTAACTATGGCCATTGTAGTGGTCAGCTCTGCAGTCAAAATGGTACAAGGTGAGCGATTTGATCACGATGATTACCTTTCTGCATCTGCAAAATTCGTTTTGTCGTCCAGCAGAAAAATTAGTTTTTGTATGGACTTATTTAGCACTCTTATGCATTTCAGAGACACTGGAGCCTTTTTTTGAGGCAGTGGAAGAGGTAGAAGAGTCAAATGTCCAGGATGGGGACACACTAGATGAGGTGTCAGGGAGTTTCTTCATTACTGTGGAATATATAGTGGCCTCAGAAATTATATTATATTATATATATATATATATATATATATATATATATATATATATATATATATGACAAATCCACTGTATCCTTCCCCTAGTCTAAAGGTTCTTGGTGGGGAAGCCTAGCATTTTGGAACTTGAGAAGAGAGGATGAAAATGACCAGTTTGGGAAGAGACAACCTGGAGCAAAGCCCAGAGGGATCCGGAAGAGTGAAATGCCAAGGAAAGGACTCCTAAAGGAACGGAATTAGCTGAGTTGCTAGGTGGGAGGCTGAGGGAAAACAGTAAACAAATAAAAAATGTGTGTGGATGAAAATTGAATTATGAGTGCATCCTATTTATTTAGTTTTTATATAATGAATGTTATGCATTAAAATTATATGATTTTTAAATATTTGTTTGCAAATATCAAAATGACATTTTATACACGTTAACAATTTCAGTAACACCCTTGGTGTCTGGAGGGCCAAACCTAACATTTACAGTTATGTGGAAAATAATAGCAGTCTAACATCACTAATGTATTTAGTTACTGATTTTGTCAGAAAAGATAATACAACATGGGGAAGATTCATGACTAGGAGTAGCGGAGTAATGGGCAGCCGACAGAATCAACAGTTTTGACAGGCACGCTGCTAATCGGCTGTAACTGACTCATTTAATGAAAGGGGCATGTTCAAATTAATAGCAGAGTGGAGTTCAATTAGTGAGGTCATTCCTTCTATGAAGAACCAGGTGTCAATTATGGCCCTTATGTAAAGGAGGAGGGCAGCAAATGTTGTACCTGCTGGTTTTAGCCTTTGCTCAGTGAGTACAATGGGTCGTTCCAAGAAATTCTTTGATCAAGAAGTTGATTGGAGAGGGGAAAACATAAAAAAAAACTGCAGAAAATAATTGGCTACTCAGCTAAAATGATCTCACATGCTTTAAAATGGCAAACAAAACCCAAAACACGTGGTAGGAAAAGAAGTACTACCATCCGCATAGATCATAGGATAAGAAGATTGGCAGAGTAGCATCCAATGATCAGCTCCAGGGAAATCAAAGATGATCTTCAGTTACCTGTGAGTACTGCAACAATCAGAAGACACCTACGTGAAGCCAAACTATTTGCAAGAAACCCTCGTAAAGTACCATTGCTGAAAAAAATACATGTTGAAAAGGTTACAGTTTGCCAAAGAACATATTGACTAGCCTAAAGAGAAGTGGCACAACATTCTATGGACAGATGAGAGCAAGATTGTTCTTATTGGGTCTAAAGGCCACAGACAGTTTGTGAGACGACCCATAAAGACTGAATTCAAGTCACAGTACACCGTGAAGATTGTAAAACATGGAGGTGCAAGCGTAATGGTTTGGGGATGTTTCTCATACTTTGGAGTCGTACCCATTTAGCGCATACCAGGCACCATGGACCAGTTTGAATATATCAGAATACTGGAAAATGTCATGTTGCCTTTTGCTGAAGAATAAATGCCCATGAAATGGGTGTTTCAGAAGGACAACGACCCCAAACACACTAGCAAGTGGGCAACGTCCTGGTTCGAGACCAACAAGATTGATGTTATGAAGTTGCCAGCCCAATCCCCAGACCTCAATGCGATTGAGAATTTGTGGAGTGACATCAAAAATGTTTTTGATGCAAAACCCAAGAACTGTGGCATGTAGTCCAGTCAGCTTGGGCTGGACTATCTGTTCACAGGTGTCAGATGTTAGTTGACTCCATGCCACACAGAAATAAAGGTTATACAACTAAATATTAGTTCAGTTATAAACAGAAAAGCTAAATCTGTAAACATCTTTCAGTTTACACTGTAAATATTCGAGTTTGTAAATGAAAATGAAGACGCTGCTATTTTTTTGAACAGCCCATTATTCTTTTTTTCTTCATTTTCAGTTTAAAAATTTGTTTCATTCATGTTTTCATTTGGAATTGAATGTGCAGTGCTCCCAGTGCCTTTGTGCATATGGAAATACATGCTATTATGAGGACTGAGCTTTTTCTCAGTTGCACATAACTCTACATAACAAGGGCCCCACTTTGGGCCCTTGGGAAGAACACAAACATGCATTTGGATGTGCGTTACGAGCTGAGAGAAAAAGCAAATTTTCACTATGACAAAACACAAAGCACTTGACTACAGAGACACATGTAGTTCACCTGGCAGAACATGTAAATGTGAATACAAGTGTTCAATACACGTGCAATCGTTTGAGTGTTATTCCCAAAAACACGTGACAAATGGAACATTTTAAATGGTGTTATCTTGCCTATATTAACATTTATCATGCATTAATTACTCAAATAAAGCAGGCTTTATGAATTTATTATATTCAAATAGACAAAATTTGAAAAAAAAAACAAATGCTGACAACACAGCTTCGATGCTATAAGGGTTTTCATCCAAACACAAACACATTAGAAGCATAAAATATTTACAGTTGAAATGAATGAGCTTAACATAAACGTATGACTTTTATGGCGTCTCACGGTAGACTTGCTTAGCCGATTTGATATGTGGCCTAAGAATGTGTGATATTAGTCAAACCTTTTGAAAAGCCTAACTAAGAGTCTTTATGGGTGTCTACATCATAAACTTCACGTAAAATTGCTGGATGTGTATCTTTATTTATTCACTTTCTAAGGAAGAGAATCACAGACACTACATGGTGAATAACCTGTCATCCTTTGCATTAAATGGGACCACTGGTACAAACAAGGACTATGCATGAATGTTGATTTTTTTTTTTTGCGGGGTTGTGAGACTACATCCTTATTGACACACGCAGCATATGCTGCATGCAACATCACACTCCAGCATGTTGCATTCGGTTACAAGAAAAATGCACAAACACAACACAGGCTGATCTGTGGTTCTAAAAGAACATATGTGTATATATAATACAGTTCTACAGTAACCACACCGTCAACGGCACCCGCACCTCTTGGCCACCATGTTGGTCTTGTAAGTGATGAGGGTTCCTTCACTGTCCAGCTCGATCACGCACAGGTCCTCGTAATCCACAGGCACACAGCAGAGTCTGCGGCTCAGAGGCTGGCCGCTCTGCACCTGAGCGTTGAGCAGCATGGCGTGATTGTTTTCGTTGATCAATGGGAAACCGCATGCTCCTTCGCAGTTGTTGATGTTAGCCATGCGAGGTTCTAAAAAGTACCTCTCCAGGTTCACGGTGAGGCTCTGCAGGCGACATTGACTGGGCCCTGTTGGGGCATCCTGACCAGCCCGGGCTGCCCGCTGTGCCCTCTCCACTGCCCAGGTGCCCAGCACTGCCTGTAAGGCCTTGAGCAGCAACAGGGCCCTGTACGGGACTTCACTGGGGTTTCCCAACCCTTTACATACGAGAGAAGAGTTTTAGCTACTAACCACAAATGTTATCCTACTGCTTTTAGGAAAATCATCAGGATCAAATTTGGTAGCAATTTACAATCGCATAAAAGGTCAAATGATCACCTGTTTCAGCTCCTCCTCTGTTGTCAGGAAAAGCAGTTAGTTTCGTGAGAGTCTGCAGCCTGTCCATCACACTCCGCTCAGCTTTCTCCAGCCGCACCTGGGCTAAAGCCTCATCTAGACGCAATCTGAGCAGGGAGAGCAACGACAGGCTTAGGTCCAACTCCACCCGGTGGGTCCAAAGCCCCACACCCTGCTGGGGGAAGGAGAACATGGTTGGGCCGGAGGAGTTGACCAGCTCGAGAAGAAGAGACTCGCTCGTAGACGCTCCAAGAGTTAGAGGAGGCAGAGAGTGAAGGACGCCCCAGGCAGCTGGAGTAGACACATCCTGTGGCCGTGGAGGATTTCTCTGAGCGAGGACTTCATTTAAGAACTTCTGTAGCTCACTCAGGAAGTGGAACGTTCTGAAAGTGGGAAGTAGATCATGTGACAATCTCTGTTCATGAGGTGTTCTGAAGCAAAGAGATGTATTACTGAAAAAATAATCCATTTTAAAGCTGTAAAAACATTGACATACACACACATACATACACACACACACACACACACATATATATACATACACACACACATACATATATACACACACACACACACACACACACACACACATACATATATATATATATATACATATATATATATATATATATATATATATATATATATATATATAAAAATGTGTGTGTATGCATGCTCAGGAACATACCCACTTGAATGCTGTGCTCCTTCACTGTTGGTTGCGTGTTGAAAGAAAAGAACCACTGGACCAAGTTTAATGTCAGACCTGTTCTTTCTCACCATGAATGTTTGAAGCTCAGACAAGCCCATTTTTTGTTCTAAAAACAGCATGGGCAGTTACATATTACACATCAAAATAACTACTAGAAAAATCACTAGAATATTAAGCACAGGAAAAATGGACTCACCATTACCATTCTGAGGCTCCACTACAATCTTCAGTTTTACATGGTCATGACTGAAGCCTGTTGCCTGGCCACCTGTCAGAACCAGGAACTGTGCACTTGTAGAAACACACACCGTCTGGGGGGGGGAGGGGGGCACATGAGACTCTAATAACAATGTCTCAACCACCAGCATAATGAGTATCATCACTGAAGTAACCTGCTTGTTTGGCTGTAGGGCGGGACTGCTGAATTTTAGGTTAAACTCTCCCACATTAATGCGGCCCACAAAGAAGAGAAGAAGGGTGGAATCCAGAGTGGCTTGGTAGTCCTTGTGATGTTTTGCTAGGTGGAGAGTTAGTGTGAAGTCCCCATCCTCATCAACCTCCCAATGCTCTTTAAAAAAACAAAACAAAACAAAAAAAAAAAACGCACGCGCGTGCACGCACACACACACACACACACACACACACACAAATGAGTATAGCAGTCCTATAATGCCTCTAACCTAATATCAAAGTTGGAGATTTGGAAGTTTATTTCATTTTATTTTTAATTCATTGGCAACATTTTATGTACAGTCTTATCCAGAGCAATGTATATATTAATCAGTATAACAGTATTTGTGCTCTCTAGGCATCAAACCTTAGTGTTACTAGCACCATGTGTCACCTGCTCTACCAATGAGCTGTAGGAGCTAGAAGCTGGAAATGCATCTTCATTTGAGGATTAAATTAGATCATTGGTACCTTTTTTAGTGTGCAAAAATCCCAGCCTACGATTTTCCTTGTGCTCCTTCTTACTTAGCATGAACAGTGACGGAAACTGGGAACGCTGTACGCCATCAAAATGGGAACACATTCCAAATTGAGAAAATTCCTCCTTCCCCGGCTCCGGCTCCTTGCTCCGGGCATCGCGCAGGGCGAGCAGGAAGTCACCCAGTGCATCAGTGTGATGTTGTTGCTCATTGAGACACAGAGCATCTCCCATGAGACACTGCAAGGGAGCGAGAACAGACGCAGGGGGCCGTCCATAGGGCACGTGTCCTTTGTTGCTCTCTCCTTCACCTCCATTTTCTCCTGAATGGGCTTGCCAATCACATCAGAGGGGCTAATAAATACAATGCAGAGACCTATTTTATGCAAACCATAATTCCAAATTAATCTGAACCAGATCAAGATCTACCGTGCTCAGGTTCACTGACGGTGATCCACTGCTGGAGAGAACAGGAAAAGACAGGTGTCCGAAGTTTGGAAGGGACTGACCTGGTCGTAGCTGGGCTGGTAGGAGGTCCGGGTTCGCATCCAGCTCTCTCTCTGCAGTACTAAGTGCCCCTGAGACCACAGTCACCTGCAGTAGTAGCAACAGCCAAAGACCAGTCTGCTCATCCATGTCCTGCTAGTCACAGCAGTGTCAGGCGCTTGTTTTGGGGTGGGTGAGCTATGGAAAAGTTGTTTTATACGCAAGCCCTGCGTTCCTGAAGGGAAAGCCAACTGCCAAGATAGCTTCCCAGCCTCAGCGTCCTTGGAGAGGCTTTGATGTGTGTGGTCGTTGTTTCAGCAAGAGGATTGGAGTAGGCTGTAAATGTGGAGAAACAGAATATCATGCCTTGATAGGCTAAGGTTAGGGAAATGTGTAGCCAAAAACAGACAATGGATTACTGTCCTGAGGCCAGACACCCCTGCCGAGTTAAATATGAGGTTGATAGCTGGTGTTGACAACAAGGAATGAGGTGGTAGGGGCACCAAATAAACTTTTGTTAGCTGAAACAATGCATCTTTGTTCATTACATTTCATTTCACCCATTTAGAAACGTTATTTGCAGTTTTTTTTCTGTCACATTAGGTTTCTGGTCCAATGGCCATTTTGTTAATATTTGGGCACATATCATCAATTTAAGCAAAGTATTATGTATCAGACAAAAGGAGAATCAGGTGAGTAAAATTCCACACTGCTGTGGAACACACCTGTTTGCTGTTTGCCTGAGCTTTTTAACAGGACATTGCAGTTGTAAAACTAACTGTGTACAGCTGAGCTCCCCAGTAGACACACAGCTGCAAATATTTTGAAGATTTTCAAGGTCTCAGTAGGTCTGGCAAGCTAGGTGTCAGACCAGTCCCATAAAAGATAAGGCCGGACCACAAGTGCATGACTGAAGAGTCACAAATGAATAACACGTCATTGCTAGGGTCTTAACCTTTTCTAACATTCCTTTAAAGGGCAAACGTTTCCTTAAATTCTGTAGAACAAAACTCATTTGAACTATTTATAATTAAAGGGTTCCCTTTGGTCATTAGCATTCAGTATTTGTTCGGTTTAATGCAGAACTGGAAACCACTGAGTACATATACTCCAATGGGAGATCAGTAAACATTTTACTGAAAATAAAAAGATTTTCCCAACTCTTTCACAAATATTCCAGAGTGAAGAGGGAAGACAGGCAGTTTCTCAAAACATTCAGGCCCCTTTTCGGTCAAGGCTGAGATACGATATGAACATTCTGTACTCTTCTGAAGTGACAACACAAAACAGTTCATTTAGTATAACTGTTTCACCTTCATGTGCACATCAAATTTCCAAACTTCCATTTGATGACATAATGCAACCATCATTTGTATTAAGTTTCATACAATAGCTTAACAGATCTTTAACTATAACTATCTTTAATTATATTAAAAGTTGGCCTTTAATAACCTATTGTTTTTAACTCCCAAAAGGTAATCCCCAATTCCCCGAATACTGTCTGTGAACTTGTTAACATTAAACAAGATAAAAAGGGAATTCTCCAAAGGACAGACACGTGAGAATGAATCAAGCAATGAAGCCAGGATTTATTTTTTATTAGAAACACTTTATTAAGTTAACAAAAGCTGAGTCAAAAGATTTTAGTCTTAATTTAAAACAGCTGCTCAAGTTCATTTGATAAAAGAACCAGCACCAAAGACAGCAATAGGAGAAGAATATTGGTGAAAACTTATTGCACCATCATTCTATCTTGTACTCTGTGAAGAATAGAATGGAAGTAAATGTTTAATTCATTGAATATAACGGTAATGCAACTGCTTTACAATTTCTTTACATGTATCTACGATAATCTTTATGATTTAGTGTGAAGGGACAGGTAGGCATAGAGTATGCACATGTACGCAGTAGGAGAAGGCTGGCCGACACTGTGACTGCATGAGAAAGCAAGTCTCCATTACCCATCAAAGCAAGGCTAAAAACTGTAGGGGAGGGGGGGATGAATTGGCATTTGGTAACCATTGACAAGCCAGCTAACATTTATACCCTTCCCTTTAGGTTTTAAACACTGTCTATTAAGCCAAACAATAAGCAATCTTCCTGAGACTACAGAGGGATCTAAATGTATCCTTAGAGTTCACTCTACTATTACAAACACATGCCAATAGAAGTTGCCTTTAAAATGTATGACTCTAATCTTGCACATGTACCTGAGTAAATACATAACTACCCTAATGAACTGTGGTATTACTAAGAGTTACAGAGACCAAAACTGACACCTTTTCCACACAGCTTCATGTGAATCTTGAGAGCAGCTAAATGGTATTTTCACCCTCACAAAGCTGTCAGTAAGTAGGAGCAGTTCAGATGTCACAGAAACAAGCAAAGCTTGTACTGGAGTTTATTAAACATCTCACCCCTTTTTAGCACACTGTGAAAAATGTATCAATTCATAGCTGCATTATCCTTGTTTAAAGTGAAGGAGAGCACCTTATTTACTGGTCAAAAGTGTATTAAAACCATCTGGATTTCATGTCATAATAAAAGCATCATCAATAAACAGTTGCAAAGATATCAAACACAAACAGGCAATTGAAACAGGTAACATTAACAAAGACTTTTTTTATATATATGTATATATATTTAGACAGACCTTTTCAGTGCTGGTAACAATGTAACAATGAACTTGTCTTCTCTGGTCATACATTATGTCCTCACTTCACAGAGAACGATCATTACACATTTCTAATTAACACACTGTAGTCTATTCAACAGCATTGTGACTATAAAGCTTAAGTGAGGCTGATCTCTCCTTGATCTCACACCCCCACACACACCCCAACGGAGAACATGCACACAAAACAATGAGAAATAAACCTGCACTCGTCTGGCGCTTCCGACACCAATCAGGTAGGCTGCCAGTGCTTCTCAAAGCCTCTCTCTCACTGAATGCTGGGCCATCTCTCCAACCGGCCACATCAGTGAAGTTCGGCTTCATTACAAACGACACCATAGGCTCAAACTCTGGAATGATATGCCAGCAGTTACAAAAAGCTCTCAGACAAGTGTTGAGCTTTTCATTCCTACGGTCTGAGCAGCACCAGTTTCACTTAACGTGAAGCGCCACAACAGATTCTGTCTCATCAGACTACACCCAGAGAGGGAGGCAATGGCCTCAGCAGACAGCTGGCTGCTTTTCAACAGCTCACCCAAAACAAAACAAAACACTTAAGAAAGAAAGGGAACGATGCCATACAGGCATAATAGCACCAGCCAACAAAATGAAATCAAAATCTGGATTTAAGAAGGAGCCACACCCTGCCCAAAGGCTTACGTGCTGAGCAGGTCATTTTGGCTACGGGAGCACCAGTGGAGATGGAAGCCAACTTCACGAGTGCGCTTCGCTTCCTCGTCCACTCCTGCCACAGAACAAAGGCTTCACATATTCTACATCTAGTCCGAGTAAAAATTCTGGTGAAAACGCAATCATCCTTAGTTCCTATGAGAAAAAGGTGTTTCAAATAGGTTTCTAGCCATTAGCCACTGCTGAAAGCACTACTGAAAACATGCAGAAACTGCTTCACACTTCGTACTTCGTAATGCTGTTGTAGTATAAATAAATGACCCAAAAAAAAAAGGGGGGGGGGGGGCAAACAGCAAGTAAAAGTCCCTGTTAACTAAAAGCACCCAGAATCGAGCTCTTATTTTGATGTTAATATAAATAGGCACAGTCCAGAGTTTGTACAGATTGTAGCACCATGAATGTTTTTTAGAGATTGAGTCAAGTACACACACCGCACATATTGTGCTCTAACTGTTACACAAAAATATCAACAAAATAATTACATTAAAAGAAAAAAGATAAATAATCTAAATTATATACAATTATACAGTCTGAGAGAGACTCCCATTCACAGTACAAAAATCTGTCAAAAACAAAGGAAAAGCTTGGAAAAGAGAAAGTTGCCCAGTAGTTCTTTTAAATATGTTGCATTTCCCCAGTGTGTGATTTTTCAAATCTGTGTGTGTGTGTGTGTGTGTGTGTGTGTGTGTGTGTGTGAGTGAAAGCTGGTGTTGCCGCTTGCAGAGAGCACCACGTTAATCAGTGGACAGGAACATGCAAAGGCAGACGCTAATTCTGTGAAACCTTTCTGAGCAAAAGGGTTTTCAGCACCACAAATCTTTGTCTCAGATAAAATCACCTGAATAGACTGTACCGCGTACAACACTGAGCTCCAGGTCTACGAGTGTGTGCGTCTCTGTAAGATATCAGCAGTAATTAAGAGAGAAATGGAAGATTTGGTTGTAACAGACATTAAAATGGAAAGAAAAAGAAACCGCAAAGAGCAACCTTGGGTTGACCTGGGGTAAACGTAGTGATTATAAAACACGAACTAACCTGATTAACTAGCCTGATTAGCTCTGAATGAATTCACACACACCCTCAGTGTTCACTCCTGGCAAGTTGTGCTTGATCTACATGTATACGAGTGTGTGAATAAAATGGTCATTTTAAATTTCTTTCAAGCACATGAAATGAAGCCATCATGCCAGTCATATGTGATAACCAGCTCCACAGGTCTGCTTTCCAGTGTAAATGTTAAGGAGTATATATTCAACAAACAGCTGCAGTTTTTTTTTTTTTTAAAGGCTTACTTTTTTTTTTGTTTATTAAAAATCCAGAGCCTGATTATTTCAAGGTCTATGCTCACATTGTCAAGTCTGGTTTAAGTATATACCCCCACATTTACCTCTAAAGGAGGTGTTCCAGAAAGTTCTGAGAGTGCAGCTGACGGGATGAGAACCCGGGCACAGGGCTGCCGGCGTGTCGGTCATTAGGGCGGACGAACTCGCGGCCGAGCACGCTGCTGGGTTAGCAGCAGAGGGGAGGATTCACAACCCCTATTTACCAAGTCACGGCGCAGTTGATTCGTCACGCTCTAATGGATTTCATAATATAAAAAGGGTGAAAATGCATAAAACAAAAACAAAAACAAACAAACAAAAAAACAAAAACAAAAACACGCACCTTTTAGAGGAATCAATTTCTAAACGTTTGCCTTCACTGTGCTGCATGAAGATTACATATTGGCAGCATGTCTGACTTCGCATTAAAAAGCCTTACTGATAGCTGTCCACTAAAGCAGGGGGAAAACGTACAACTGTGAACCTCCCCACCGTCGCCAGCCTGGAGCACGGGTGCTGGCCGTGGGCCTGCGTCTGCGTGCACCTGTGTGTCGGGGGTATGCGGGTGTCTGCGTTTCATGTCATTTGATTTCTGCTGCACCTTTGTCGAGTTCTGGTTCTCATGTCGGTTTTACCGCTGCGGCCGTAATGAGCATTGGAGCACTAGTGAGGGAGACGAGCCCATTGGTCCACGCCTGTCCATTGCATAGGTTACTTTAGAATGAGGTAGATTGCATCAGTTACCTGAAAAAAGAGATTGGTAGAGTAAAAACAAATAACATCTCTTAAGACATCTCACACACACACACACACACACACACACACACACACACACACACACACACACACACGCGCATGCGCAAAACAACATAAGCCCATCAAAGCCAAGCACATACCTTGTTCAGACAGAGAGAGTAGCGAGGCAGGAGCAACGCGGCAGCGTCTCGTTCTAAATCTGCCCCATGGTCCTGCTAACCCCCCACCCCTCCCCCGCTCCCTGCTCGGGCCGCCTCCTATCTGGGGCGGCCACTGGGGACCTGCGAGGCGGCGTAGGGCGCCTGCATGCCCACCGTCCTCCAGGAGGCCGTGGCGCCGGCGCCCACACTGCTGCTGCTGGTGCAGGGGGCGGAGGACGAGGGCAGGTGAGGTGGGTAGTGGACGGTAAAGGGGCGGGACGAAGAGGAGGAAAGGGAGGGGACCGTGGCAGTGGGCATGGCACAAGCTGCAGAAGCGGGGGGGTTTGCCGAGGAGGAGCCGACGCGCAGCGCCTGGTGGGAGGCGGAAGGCTGTCGCTCCGAACGCGGCGGGGAGGGCTGGGCGGGGGTGGGGCAGGAGGAGGGGCCAGAGGAGGAGACATTGAGGAGGAGGGGGGGGGGAGGAGGCAGCGAAAGCATGGGCGGGGGGGGGGTGTGCAGAACGGTCTGCGTACGCCCATGCTGAGCCTGCTGGGGGGGTGGGAAGACAGAGGAGGCAGAGGTGAGGAATGAGGCCCCCGCTTTGGTGTCCAGGTGCCTCTGCTGGGAGGAGAGGCTGAGCAGGGAGCCAAGGGCCCCAGGGCCTGGCAGGTTGGCCCCAGACTGCTGAGAGGACACCGAAGGCACCATGTGGTGAAAAATCCCTGTAGACACACAGCGGAAAAACAGAGACAGAGGGGGACAGTGGAAGACACAGACAGAGAGTAGGGTAGACAGAGATGGAGGGATGAGCAGAGAGAGAGAGAGAGAGAGAGAGAGAGAGAGAGAGAGAAGGGGAGCTGAACCAGGTTGTGCATAGCAGCAAGCAAGTCAAACAAAGCACACACAGAGCAATAAGGCATTCCACTGCTGACCCAACTAGTTTAACATGAACACTGATCGTTTGTCTGCTTACAGAACTGATCTTGTATGCCTGGCTGCACAGACGAGCATTCGCCTTCAAAAGGCATGATTTTAAGGAACTGGGCTGCGAGAGGAATGTCTCAGCACCAACAACAAGACATGCAAACATGACATACACCCAAAGAAAAACATCAAGGCCGCTTCAAAGTCCAGAATTCATAAGTCATGGCTTTCTAAGAACTTATCACAAAGCTCCAAACAAAATCACAATTTAAAACTACAAATAAGTTATTACATTTTTCAATTTCATTGACCTTCAATGAACGTCTGGAAAATGCTTGATGATTGAAGGTTTTTCTTATTTTAACCCAACTTTTCCCTCCTGACTAAGCAAAGGGTCATTGGGCTGTTTTCTAAGGGTGTGTAGCTTCGAGGCTGTGGCTGCATAGCTGGAGGATTTTAGCAGCACAGAAAGCAGTACAGGGGAAGCCAGGCAGGGCAGCAACACTGAGCTCACACTTACCTCACAGCCACCATGAGTCTCTAGGCTCAGAGAAAGAGAGAAAGACAAAATACTCAAACAACCCCTTACCTCCTGCAGCGCCCCCTGCAAGTCCAGCGCTGGAAAAGCTGCCCAGTGCTGAGTGGCCGTTGACCAATCGTGGAGCTCCACTGGTCGCTGGGCTGGGAGCTTGAGCCCCAAATAAAGACTGTAAGACTGAGGCTCCACCCAGAGGGAAGTACTGTCCCACAGAGGAGGCGGAAGATACAGCAGTGGCCCCACCCACTTTGCCACTCAGCATGCCACCGCTGGTCGCTGCGGAGATGAAGAGGTTCTGGCTGGCCAGTCCGCTCACGGTCTTCAGCTCCCAGTCGCGTGGCTTCTGCTTCGGCTGCACGCGCTCCGACACTGCTGCGGCACGGCCGCCCGCCTCTGCCCCCTGGAACGGCTTGGCATTCCCGTACGACTCGCCCCGCTCCCGCTCAGCCCTCCTCTGCTGCTTCTGGTCCGAGTCCGAGTCGCCGCCCCCTCCGGGGCAGCGGGCCATGCCCACGCCAAAGGGGGAGCCGCCCTGGCGGAGGTCAGGAGGCGCGGGCTTGGGGTCGGAAATGGGAGAGAAGGTGGACTTCCATTTGCTAGAGGAGGAGGAGACCTCGCTGCTCACGCTACTCGCCCCTGACCTGCGGCCCTGCGAGCCTGATACGGACAGACAGACGGACGCCACATGTGACATTCCACACATTCCTGCTGCTTCCTATAACTGACTCTCGATTTCATTATTTATTTCAGAATGTTATGAATCCATTTACAACTGAATGGTAACAAAGTCATTTTTCCCTTTGCCTGCTCTGGATGCACCGGCAGCAGAGGCAGATTGGAATTTCAGATCAACTTCCCCTTTAAGCTTTTTATACATTTGCTATTCCATTGATTTCCCACATTGTGCATGCTTGCCATATACAACTCCATTTATAAAGTATTTCCCTTTATAAACAGACAGACATGTTTCCTTACCCCTTTCACCATCTCTGCTTTCGAGGGAAATCGTAGCGATTTTCCTTTCAATTCTAAAGGCAATAGTAAGACAAAGTGTCAGGGGACAAGCGACTGATTCATAAGGGTCTCCGCAGGCATTCCTGGATTCCTGAAAGTGGCCCCTGTGAGCAGGCTTCTCTCACCGCGATGAGCTGCTGTCTGCCGGGTATCCGGCATCCTCGTCCTCCGAGCTGGGGGTGGATGAGTAGCGGCCAGAGCCGTTGAGCTCCAGGGGGCGCTCCCGCTTCAGGACCGGTGGCTGGTCCAGGTCGGCCTCGCACGGGCTGCGGCCCGACTGCTCCGGGGACGAGATGGCCGAGATCTCCAGTGGCTGGTTGATGTTGTTCACCTGGGGGCAGGATGAGATACGAGTCCAAGCTTAAGGACACATTCGCACCTCTGTGTGTGCCACAGAAGGTTGTCGATCAAGAATACCAAATCAAAATTCAGCATCACAAAGATTCTAAATATTTGACACCATGTTCTCCTGAACTTTACATTTATTTTCTGGCATAAAAAACCCACAACGTTCGATAATCTGGCCAGTGGGTTTCTCACCACCATGCTCCAGCTCCATGTGCACTCACCATGGTGTTGATGTTGAGCGGCGAGCCAGAGGAGTGGCTGGAGCAGCCCAGCCCAGGGAAGGACCTCCTTTTTGGGGAACTGCTGGCTGGCAGGAGGCCGGAGGAGGAGCTGCGTTTGCGCCGGCCCCTCTTACGACCCTCGTGGCCGTGGGAGCCTGGTGAGTGGTGGTGGTGGTGAGGGTGGTGGTGGTGGTGAGGGTGGTGGTGGTGGTGGTGGCCACTATGGTGTTGCTGCCCGTGCTTGGCCGACACGTGGTGAAGCCGCGGTCCTCCGGCGGACGAGGAGGAGGAGGAGGAAGATGAAGAGGAGGAGAAGAAGATGCGGCGGCGCGCCTCGCTGTCGAGGGGCTCCGTGTCCGACTCGAGGGCCAGGCGGTCGGGGCCCTCCTCAGGCGGAAGGCGAGGCGGCCGGTCTGCGTACTGCAGGACGCCCCCTGTGCCCAGAGGAGGGCTGAGGCCAGGCCCCCGGGGCTGGAGGCCCGGAGGCAGGGCGGCGTGGGGGAGAGGTGAGCACGCGCCACCGTCCTGATCGCCCACCATCATGCCGGAGTGGGAGCCGTTCACCAGCCCTGAGCTGGAAGAGTACCCTGGGGGAGAGACGCGCAGGACGGCCAGACGTTACCTGCGGTGTCCCGCACAAGCACAAGCACAGAAGGGGCCGGTAGCGGAGTGAGGACACCTACCTGAGTTAGGAGTCAGAGGCTGCTTGCTGTTGCTCTGCCCCGCCGACGGCTCCCTGCCTGATACAGGACTAGGAGTGCTCCTCTGCGAACCACAACGGGACAGGTGTTTAGGGGTGACGTCTCAGAGACATATATGCATTCACACACGAGGAATACCAGGAAGGGATGGACACGTGGACACACCAGTCTCTCGGCGCGGCTGGGCAGCACCACACTGGCTAGTGGAATGCTGACGGGAAGTTTGCTGGGGTGCACAGTGCTGAGGGGGATGCTGATTGGGAGACTGGTGATGTCACCTGGACCAGCTGGGCTCTTATCCTTCACCTTTACAGGAGGGAGAGAGCATTTCAGCTCGATACACATACACCCCCGCCCCCACCCCCACACACACATACACGCAGTCTGTTACCCTCACTTTGAGTGTAGCTGTTTGCAGATTCTCAGCTGGGCTTGGCGAAAGGCAGCCCTGTTTCAGGCTGAGGGTAGGCGAGGACACTGTGCCAACATCACCCCTGCAAAGACAGAACCACAAACATGACAGCAAGCCTGACGCCTGAACCAGCCGGAGGTTTGCGCGTGTGTTTGCACACAGAGCTGCCGGAGGACTGACCTGTGGAGGGTGCTGAGCGCCCTGAACTGGCCCGGGTCCTGGTTCAGGTGCCTACGCAAGGCGATCTTGGCTGGGGAAAAGCGAGTGTAGTCGGGCAGCGGCTGGCCCGGCTGCCTGCTCCGCGAGTCCGGGGTGGGGGGCACGATCTCGTGCTCGGGGGAGATGGGCAGGTAGCGGGACAGGAGCTCATTCTTGCCGTTCCCCCCGCCGCCTCGCTCGTAACCCGGGGAGGCGATGCCGTTGATGGACAGCTCAGGGCTGAGGCCATTGAAGCCGGCCAACTTGGGGGTGTCGATGTCTAGAGGGGGGCGGGGCTCCAGGCTGGGAAGGCTCTTACGATAGGGGGAATCTTCACACGGGCCGTAGGATGATTTGAGCTGCAGCAGTTCCTGCTGCCTCTGGCTCTTCTCCAGCTCCACGATGCTGATCTGAGAACCAGACAGGGGAGGGCAGGAGTCAGTCAGCAGAGGGCACCCTGTGCGCAATTTTCAATGTGAATTTGGCTCCAGAGTTGCAAACTCAGTTCTCTTCTTGAAGGAAATTAAGTGGGCTTGCTTTGAATACCAGCATTCTTACACTGGGAAAAAAATAACACTGTTATAACGGAAATTAAAACAATACCACAAGGACATGCGTATGCACAATACTGGATAAGTCTGTGGTCATCAATTTTAGGATGCAGTGCACTAGATTCTGAACAAGGATACCAATTTCTGAATAAGAATCTAAACAAGAACAAAGAACAATTCAGATAATTAGAAACATTCTTAATTTTTGACATGAAAATAATGCATCTATTTTATAAGGCAGGGGTTAAGGGTTCATTGAGCAAATAATCAAGAATTTCATCCCTCGCACAACCACATTACATATTATTACTTTTAAGTGTTATCATTTTACTGCAATACCCTGCAGAGTTCTGTGACCAGCGGGGTTCATTGCACGCGGTTTGAGTTCCTTCACGGGTGGCAGGCAGGCATCGTTTTGCACGACTCGTGTGCGTGTTTGGCGCGGGACACACCTGCAGCTCCAGGCAGTGGCGCTGTTTCTCTGAGATCTGTCTTCGCAGCGCAGCCTTCTCCTTCAGCAGGGTCTCCAGGCACAGAGAGCCCCAGTCCAGCTTCAGCTCCTCGCAGCGCGCCTTTAGCTGCATGGGGATGAGACAGTTGGCACAGAGCCACATCCACAGGCCAGAGCACTAATTTTACCATCAAGACAAACACTGGGCTCTAGTCAATGCATCTCAAATCGAACTCGCTTCTCCTGTGGATCCAGACTTGTATTCATTATTTGATTTACTACATTATAAAGGACCTGGAATAACAGTTCACGTTCATGAAGTCTTAAAAGTGATCAAACCGCTTTCCTGATTGTGAATGTATAAACTAACGTGCCCGTACAGGGAGCAGAGTGAGTACGTGGGGCTCACCAACAGCAGGCTCTGGTCCTTTAGCTCAGCCATGTCTCTCTCCAGCTGCTTGGTCTGCTCCCGCAGCTGCATGTTGTGGGCCGTGATCTCTTTCTGAGCCTGCACCAGGTCCTCCACCGTCACCGCCTTCACACCCAGCTGCAACGGGACCGAACGGGGGTCAGCACGTAGGCGGCGGCTTACGGACCTCCGGTCGCCAGGCTACCAAGCGCGGCGGATCATGCTACCGGAGGCTGTACGCGTTTGGGTCACTTGGCCGTGACCTGCTTCCCAGTGCCGCCATGGATCATGAATCACTTACTTCCTCCAACTTGGACTGGAAAAGGTCTTTGATCCTCTCTTTGTGGGCATGGCAGGCGCTCATCAGCTGCTGGGCTTGACCTGACAGTTCAGTGTGTCTGAGCTGAACGGCGTGCGGGGAGGGAAGAACACACCATCAAAGGCCTTTCGCAGCAAGGCAACCGACAGCTTCAGAAACATGAGACGGGGGGATACTTTAGTGATGTAGGCCAAATATGAATGAAAGCTTTGATTTTAGAGACTTGTGCAAAAAGGGACCTCATATATAACAGATGCAGAGACGTAAGTGGCCAAGTGCAGAACAGATGCAAGTGTAAGCCGGAGCAGCAGGGTGTAGTGCCGTACCCTCTCCTGCTCCAGAGCTTGCTGCAGGTTTGTGCGGTACTGTGGCGTCTTCGTATAGGCCATGAACTGCAAGTACTGGACTTTGATACGATCTGTAACGGGGACGATCAAATGAACGTCAGTGGCCTCAGAGAAACCGTGACTTCAGAGTGAAGTCAGACAACATGCCTTTCTGAACTGCGGAGAACACGTCGGTACAAAGAAACGCTGGCCAGAAAGCTTCCAAACATGTTGTTAGAGCTGAACGGGAGTGCTGTGTGTGTGAAACGTCAACAGGAGCGTGCTCACCCAGCAGCGTCTGCAGTCCCGGCGGCGCTGCGCACAGCAATAGCTGGCCTGCCGTGTAATGTTGCACTTTGGGAGGTAGCTGGTAGAAGGGGCTCTGAGGTGACCTGTATGCATCTGTTGGGAACAGCAGCAGGGGAAGGGTCACCTCAGTCTAAAGCAGGACCGTGTCACTCACAGATAAAGGGGCGGGGACAACACTCACCCTGAGGAGGGGCTGCTGACACGGTCTTGGTGTGCAGCAGATCCAGAGCGCTCTGGGTCTTCTTGGTCTTGCGCTCGGCCACCGCCACGACGGTGGCGGCCGCTGCGGCGGCTTTCTTAGGCCGGCCGCGCTTCCTGCTGCCCAACTTGCGCCCTTTGGCCAGTAGCTTGGTCCGGCGGGGTTTAGGAGATGGCTTCACAGGGACCACAGGGGCCGAGTTCTCCTCCTCGCCACCGGAGTCCTGCACGGACCGTGTGCAGCAAAAGGGAGGAAAAGAGAGAGAAAGCAAGAGAAGAAGAAGAAGAAGAAATCATGCAAATATGACAACTGAGCAGCTGGAGGAAGCGCCTCTTCTGGAAAGCACGCCGTACACTCCAAATCTAAAAACACTGCCAGCTCGTCCTTTTTGGGAGCAAAATGTCCAATTAAAACGACCACTGAAAACGTCAGCAACAGCTGGGCCACTTTGGCCTGCGCTGTGGAGGTTGACGGAGAAGGGTGGAGGAGTGCGCAGTCCTACCTTACTCTCCTTGGGCTTGGTTGGGGTCGTGGTGGTGCTCTTGCTGTCCTTGGTGTCTTTCTGCTGACGCCGTCTCGCAGCTTCTTGCTCCTCCTGCAGCCAATCAGGGGAGAGAGACATCACCAATGACAACATGTCAGTACAGCAACCAGCAAAGGCAACATAATGGTTTTTTTGGGGTTTTTTTAAAGCAAGGTTAAGTAAGAATGGATGTAAAACTTACCCTGAGTTTAGGATTTTTGAGACTAGAAAAATAGTTTTCAAGCTGTGAACAGTGGGGGAAGAAACTGCTCAGTAAGTGATATGACACCGTTTCAGCAGAAAAGCTTGTCTATGTTAGTAACAGCTTTTGAAAAAAATAGCTTGATCTTATCACAGTACTGCTTGCTATGAAGGTTATAGTGCAGGTGAAACAGCAGAACATAAAACTGTGGTCCTAAATTTATGACAGGTCTCACAAACATGCATGCAAAAGTACTCACTATGGTGCGGTCTATTGTATGCAGATAGTAGGAAACTGGCTTCCCTGTCCATGACACTGAGCCTCTCAGTGGAGACAGTTCAACAACACGCATTATTGTGCCAATATCTATACAAAAGAACATCAAAGATTAATTTATATATAAAATAAATATATATAAAATAAATATATATATATATATATATATATATATATATATATATATATATATACACACATATATACATACATACATACACACACACACACAATCCAACCTCTGTCCAAAATTACACAGATCACATATGCATCATACAAGTACATCAATTCAAAAGCCAAGCTTCAATTAGCAAGTTTGTGAATGTAAGCATAGAACTTACCACTCAAGTTTCGACTGTTTATTCTAAAATTGAGAGGTGCAAAAGGTTTTGAGGATACTATTTTTCCACCTGAAAGAGAACACATGGACACCACGCTGCTGTCAACCATTTAAAAAAATACAACTGAATACAGGCTGTCCAACAGAGAAGAATCTCAGATGAAATGTTTGCTGCATCTACGGACGTCCTCTAACCTAGCCTCGGATGTTTGCTCCATCTACAGACGTCCTCTAACCTAGCCTCAGATTCTGCCCGATGCATCACGCTCACTGTGCAGTGCAAAATAGACTCGACATGGCGGATATCGGGTAATTTTGTTTCCCAGCAAGCAATGGCCTCAGGAGGCATGGTGGGAAAATGGGTGGTGGGGGGGGGGGGGTGTTCTAAGTTCAGGTGTGTTTGCTAAAGGTCCCCTTGGGCTGATACTGAGCTCTTACCATAACCCACTGAAATCATGGTAAGCACACCTCTTTTGGAAACCTTAAAGGTGCCAACTCTTCTGTCAACTGAATTAATCTGACCAGCCTCAACAAGAACTATTCAATTTATGATTTTAATATCCATTATAAAAATAAATAAATAAATAAAATAAAAAAAGGTAAATAGATGTCTTTGCTTCATTAAGACTGCTAAGTAGATAGTAATTTACATTCCACAAAGTAAACACTTCTTAGCCAGAAGCACTTGTGAAAACTAAGATGTCTAGTACAGAGACTAACTGAAAATAGAGCCCAAGACTGACCGGGGTCAAAAGGTTTAAGGGCAAGGTGTTGACATTGAGAGAGACTACACAAGCACATAAACAACCCGAGAATGGGCTACTATGAGCTAGAATGAGACCTGTTGAGTTTTCAATTAAAAACCATGTACAAACCTTCCTTCATATTGGCAAATCGCTCCTTCAGCTGGTGATCTACCTCTGGACCAAAGGCAAAATTATTCACAAAAATAACACTGCAAGAGAACATATGTAGTTACTTCCACTAAATTACAATTACATTTTTTTGTATTGTTATACATTGTTTTTCACACACAAACACATAATGGATTGGTAAGCTACTAAAACTGGTAAGTTTGACAAACAGTGCAATGTGTCTGTTGCAGGTATCTTATTGTAGATTGGTGATAATACAATAAAGTTTGCAGAACAGGTAATGCAATGTTTATCCTTAAATTAAAATAAGACTTCAACATAAGAATAAAATAAGGCTCCTGACTACATGAGCTAGACTAACTAATAAGCTATACCTTGTGTTGGCTATTCTTTCTCTCCAGTCTTCTGAAAGAAAATCTCCTCTCTCTAGCTATGAAACGAGAGAAAAGGAAATTGCAATGAACACCATCCCAAACAGAATAAGTGTGTTGTGGTACCACTAACCTCATTAATGGATCGTACATCATTCGGAATAATTTCATACTCTACTGGAAGAGCCATGCAGGCCACAAGCCCCAGCTTCCACCAGAGTGCTCGAAATGAGCACAAATTCACCTGGGTTGCCAGACTTATAAAAAAACAAAAAAACAAAACAAAAAAAAACCACATAACCTGTCACAACAGCAATACCCTTTGACCCTAGCTTGATGTTTTCACAGTTTGTAACAGATTTGCTCAATTAGATGAATACCACCCCCATCCCCACCAAGTACCATGCCGTGGCATTTGTTCTTTCATCCACAGAATCTGGTAAGATCAGCCCTTTGATTTGGGGCCTATTCCAGGAAAGCTGCACGACCAACACGCCTCTGCAGCGCTTCATCTTACTGATGGTTAGTGTGTTCAAACGCTGATCAAAGCTCCAAATAAAAACACAATTTTTTTTATACAACTAAGGATATTCAGAATCAATTACTACCAGGTAAAAACTAAATGCAAACTATTAGAGGATATGTTCAAGTCAATAGCATGTAAAAACACAATCTTGGACAGATTATTTCCAGAAAAAGATGAACTCGGGAAGCGCAAGCTAGGTTATAAGCACGAAAGTGCTTCACAGCGTTCCTCAAATACTAACCGTGTATTCCCCATGCTTTTTCCCATACCACTTCATCCACCTCTTAAACTCTCTGTCCATCGCCTGCAACCCAAGCAGACAAGACAGATACGCATCAAATGGATTTCATCCATTTTGACATGTTCCGCACAGTTAGCATTGCCTTCAACACACCAGCAGTGCTTCAGTTAAAAAACATGTAGGTTATGGGGACGTTTTTGTAGGGCAGGTCAGATTTGATTTAGTCAGACGGAAAGTGCTGCGCACCTCTGCGTACGTGGCTGGAATCTCTGCCTTCTCTACACCGTAGTAGTGCTTGCAGTTAGTGGCCGCGGCAACTTGCAGGACCACCTGGCCGACACCTGCAATTTGGGGAAAAGGTGACAGCAGCTTGCGGTTAAAGGATGACACGGCGAGCCGTGTCACAGTGGCCGAGCCGCCACTGGGTTGACAAATACGCTGGCAGCCGGTAGAGGATGTGTTCACACATACACATATGCAGAGGAGAAGTGAGAAGCAGTAAACAAGATGGTGACTGCCTCCACCTTGTGAAATGCACCAAAGCAGCTAAAAGAATAGTCTTTAGCTTTTGGAGTGGAAAAGACAAGAAAACTGAAATGTACATCATTCACTGATCTGGTGTAAATATGATACTATAATAACATGTTCATTAATCACGCTACTTCCTCACTCACAGGGAGTGAGTGATACTGCTGTGCTATTTGAGTTCTGAATGTTTTGCGAATCTTTCACAGGCTTAATGCATAAATTTAACAGATTGTTATTTTACATCAGAGACTACACCTTACTTGTGTTTTCTAAGATAAAAGGGACAAGTCTTCAAATCCCAGGAGGGCGCAGACAGAGGTTTTACTATTGTAAGTACTTAAAATAAACCACTGTACAACTACGCTAAACAGACTTCTGCAGGGTAAAATCAGCATGCCCTTCCTTTACAGTAAAGAACTCAGAACCTTTTGGTCTTCGTCCCTGAAAATTAAACAATAAATGCGGACCCGTTCTATAAAACAGTATGTTTATATACTACAAAATCATTGGTCACATGAAAACCAGGAGTGGCAGAAATGTAGGCCAGGCTGTTCACAAGCATTAATTAGCACTGTAAATGCTTTAACTGCAGTTAGCCTGAGGTGTCTGTAAACGTCTTCCTGACACTTCAGTAAAGCTTATGTGCTGCTGCAGCAGTGCTGTCTAGTGTGTGCCACCAGCCAAACTCCGCGTGCTGGTGACTGTGTGTGGGTGGCAGTCTTGGCAGCTGAGCCCACCACGGAGAGGATGGGCATCAGGAATCTAGTCTACGGCTATTCCACTGTTAGATACCAATTCACAAGGAAAAATCCCTTTTAAGATACGACACAATATAAAGTCGCATGGCACCTAATGAATAACAATACCGTGGAACTGCGACCTCAAGCACAGATACTATAAGGTTAATAGAATAAAACGATAATGACAAATAAAGGGATTGCACATGGAGAACATTCCCAAACAGCTGCTTAAGCCAGCAAAAGAGCAAGGGGACTAACCGCTGCCCAGGTCCACGAAGGTGTCGTCCTCCATCATCTCGATCTCGTCTATGATCTGAGCCACCAGGTCGAAGGAGGTCTCTCCGTACACCTCGGGCGAGAAGGGCTCGTAGTTGTTCAGCTTCTCCGGGTCGGTGACAGAGTGGTTGTAGACCTGCTGCAGGATGTGGCGCAGCAGACCGTTGGAAGGCCTCTTGTTCAGCTTCATGGGCTGGGTGGTCCCTTTCCACTGCGGGCGCAAAGCACGCGACACTTCAGAGAGCCTGATCATCTAGCTTTCACAGAGGACGCTATTAGAGTGCAGCAAAATGATCCCTTTGTGCGTGTTCTTGTTCAAGAGGCGAAACAACATGATTATTCAACATTTGTACAGTTCCCACAGTTAAGCACTGAAATTATCCTTAATACGAGACAACTCACCAGTTGGTGAATGCTGTCGATGGCTCTGTTGTACTTGTCACATAGTCTCTGCATACTCTCAAAACTGGAGAACATAAGAACATTGTGTCACTGAGTTACATGCACACACACATGCGCTACACAGTAATTATTCTTAGGTTTACATTTGCTACTATATTTGTGAGCGACTAACTTGTGTTATTTAGAATTAACATTCTTTTAACACTCAGACTTTGACTATATTAGCCATCATAAATATATGAATGAATGAATGAATGAATGAATAAGGCGACATCAGGAATAGACTGGGCCTATAAATTTTGCAGTATTTCATTGTTCTTGAGTTTATATCCTTGTTAAAAAAAATTTTACCTCTTGGTGTCATAGTCAATGAGTACATAATTCTCCATAGCCAGCTTAAGGTCTGGGATCTCCTCACACACCCAGCTAGACAAAGTGCCAAACACAGTATAACAAATTTAAACACTCACATTTACAATCCCAACATTTACCAAAGCAATTTGCAGAGGTGCTTTACTGGGAATTGGGAAATTATTGACCATTTCCAAACTACGTCTCCTTTCCATTAGTACATATTCAGAGTGAGACCTACCGAATGGTTTCAATGATTTCATGTGCAGCATCGTGATGTTTGTCCTGGAGAGTGAGACAGAAACAAGGACACAGTGAGCGAGAGACTGAAGGAAGAATAAAGAAGACCAGAACAAGGTCAGAGAGCGGGAGGCCAGGTGCGGCTGTTCCTGCTTTTTCAGGCCAGGTGCTGCAGCTCCTGTCACCTACCTCACCTGACGTCAGCCAACCTGTGCCATACAGGCTGCAGACATAAGCAGGCTGCATTTGCCAAATGCAACAGGAGTTTCAAGGTTGTATCGGCATTTTACAAAAGTCTGCCGTGAACCAATCAGCATTCAGCAGCAGATGGACAAAAACGAGTCCTATTGTAAGTAAAGCAAATGGCTTCAAAACCATGTGGTAATTAAAAAAAAAAAAAAAAACACACAAGAGGGGAGATAGAGATGTGAAAGTTAAGGAAGGTACCAAAAAAAAAACAGTCAATACAAACTAGTGCCTCTTTTGGCAACTTGCCACAGATTTAAAATGACACCCCACTACAGTGATACATGGGACCCCAGCCTGAATATACTCCAACCTAAACATACTGTGCACCGTATTCAAGAATATATAGTATACTGTGAGTCATGACAATGCACTGTTTACAGCTTCCCTTTGGAACAACTGGTAGTAAGGCACACTTCAGCTCCATAGTATTACAGCCCAAGTCATGGTATTAGCTTACAGACAGACAACAGATGTGGACTTTTGTGCTGTTTATATATCATTAAGGGAGGTTGGGGAACCTGGTCTGTGTGGCATTAGCATAGCCACCACTGTGGCAGTGCCTCTCTGAGCCTGACCCAGTGACCCACTTTCTGCCAGCAGGGGCTTGAGGGGCCTCCTGTCTGCTTGAGTCGCTTTCCCGCTCTGAGCAGGCCCTGCCCTCGGGCCCGCGCGCCCTGCTCTACAGTTCCGCCCCCTCCTTCCGCGCTGGGCGAGGGAAGCGGGCCGGGGGCAGGCGAGGACAGCCGCTGGGGACGCCGTGGCGCTGAAACGAAGACGGGCTCACCGCGCTGCGCTGGGGTGGAACGGCGGAGTGTCTGTGCTGCAGGGCAGCGTGCACACTCACGAGCAGCCTTCACAGCATGCCGAGGAGGGGGCTTGTGAGGGATGGAGAGAGAGAGAGAGAGAGAGCGAGCGAGCGAGAGAGATTACGTGTGTGTGTAAAAACGGGGGGGGGGGGGGGGGGCGGCAGTGTTTCTGTGAGCACACGCAGGGCACACAGCAACACCAGCGCAGTGGCTAAAAATAACTGGCTGGGGCACAAGGGGAACTCGAACACAAGAGCGCCCCCCCCCCAAAAAAAAAGAAGAAGAAAAAAAAAAAAAGGGGGGGGGGGCAAAGCGTCACGGGTAGCCCTCGTCAGCAACGCACGTCAGTAGTGGCAGAACACGCCTGTGACTCACCCGCATTCATGCTCGCAGAGGACTCGCGGTTCCACTGTGTGACTCACAGGAAGGTATGTGTAAGGGGAGGAGGCGTTTCGGGAGGATGGGGGGGGGAAATTACACCTACCTTACAACATAGCCCTCAACAGCCATTTATTACTATACAGAAGATTACCTCATACCACGACCTTTGTTCAAAAGCAGAGGAGGGAACTTGCTTTTCTCTTTAAGAACACACTACAGCGTTATAATGAGCATAAACCTGTTCTCTCTCTGTTGGTACTGTACATAATTTAAGAAATGCTACTCTGTGACCTGGGGTGACTCGTCACTGGGACACCCTCTGAAGGCGGGTGGATAAAATTACTGAACTGGCAAAGCGTCTCCGGCAGAAGTTGAACAAAGAGGGGCCCATCACATGGAAGCACTTACGGGTAATTTCTGGCCTTCAGATGTTCTCTCTCGCCTCACTCCGTCACCCAGTACCACACTGCGCTTCAGTTTTATTTTTCTGACAATTCACGTGACAATCACCTCTATGCGCAGGGAAATATAGCTTTACCTAGCGCACAGCACCAGAGCCGTTCCCTGGTAGCGGCAAGTGGGGCGCTTTGGATGGCAATACAAAGCAAAAGTGTCACAGTCTGGAAGCTTCTGGAGGAGTCATGCTGCATGCTAGTGACCAGTTTTACGATACAGCCCATAAAAAAAAAAAAGAAAATATATTATACTGTTCAATCTCCCTATGACAGGAATCCGCAAGAGTTACTAAGTAACAAAATGAGGCAGGGATCAAAGTGTTTTGATGTTATTTACTACATTTCTCCTGACAGTTCTGCTGGAATTCATGTGTGTGTGTGGGGTGGGGGGGTGGGGGTGGGGGGGAAGAGTCACTCTAGGCTTGATTAAAAAAAAGTAAAAGGTTTCAGTGCTCACATGTAACCCTGTTTCACAGAGAATGACCATTCCAAAACAACAGATTGTATGGCTTAACAAGTTGGGTCTGTTGGTGTTTATCCAACACCAACCCTTAATAGAAGGCTGCAGCATGTCTCACAATGGGTGGGGCATCCTTATCAAACAAAGTCAAGGCAACGAGTCATTTGAGGCGATGTGGATCAGAACTGTAAATGAAGTCACCCTTCATACAGACCTTGCCATATATGAATGACAAAGTGTAGAGTTACACAGGTGGAGAAAATGTTGGGCTTTTTCATTTGACAAATAACGCAATAGAAACTGACTTCAGAGGAAAGAAAATTCAGAGAAAACCACATTTACGTTTTCTGAGTAGAACCTCTTTGAAGGAACTCATTAGGTTTGCTGTGAAAGAGTGGGAGAATACAACTGAAACACACTTGTCACGGTGGAAACCACAGCCTTTGATCTGCCTCCACTTCCGTCTGCCATTCACTGTGGCATTCATGATTATGTTGACAGCAACATGAACTGGGACTGTCCGAACATTTAAAAAAAAGCTTTATGGCTCATGAAAAATATTGCACTGGTTAAAAACACACCCCCCCCCCCAAAAAAAACAGTCAGTATTTAATATGTTTACAATAGAAAGTGCAGTCTAAGCCTTGACTCAGCAACATCAAAGAGGTTTAAATTTCAGCTTCATGTCCTTCATTTCAATGACAGGCTCAGCAGACAATTATGACCCCCCCCCCCCCCAAACACTGTGACAGCTGAGTTTATACCACCGTGAACACATTGCAGAATGATTAGGGGGAAGAAATGCCTGGAATACCACTCAGTCCACAGTCAACCACCCAACTGTACAGTGTCACTGGTGTTAATCATACTAAGGAATCCAAGGGTTATAAGCACTCTAAACATGCAGTGGCTTTTCAATGCCTTCTTGTGAGAAGGCAGGACATGGATCAGATGATAACATAACCCTCTAATAAGAAGCCTACCTCTCCATTACATCGGTATAATTATAATCCTTGTCTACTAGGTTACCATCTTAAGCACAACACGCAGCAAGCTTTGAGCAACTGCACAATTTCGAGAAAAATGCAGATGTGGAACAGCACTATCATAAAACCACCATGTAATGCGTTTCCTGACATGAACTTGGCCTCAGGTTGATCGTTCGAATAACAATACAATACCAACGCTAGCAAACAGGCGCAAACAAGAAATCATCAAAATGTCGCAACTTACTACTGATCACTGATACGGAATTAGTTTGACAACGATGTCGACTAAATAAGAACACTAAGCTCCTGTCTGACTGTACTGGGCGACCCGGTTAACATGTCTTTTGTTCAAATTACTGAAAACGCCATTTGATTAAGAATAAGAAGCTATCCGTGCTAAACATTTCAAAAATTCTTGCACTTGATAAGCATGCATACTTCATTCGTTAGCGATCTAACTTTGCAGACTGACATTATTAGCTAGCATATCTAGCTACTATTTTTAAAGTGATAGCCAGTTGGGTAACGCTAGCTCCTATGCTAGCTAGCGTTAGCTTGGTAGCTGTTGTTGAAATCACCAGTTTGCACATAAGGAATAATAAGATGGCTAGCTACGACCAAATATTAACCCCACTTAATACCGAAAGAGTCAAACGATCATCAGCAAATTAGCACTTGTTTCTAACAGAACAGCCAACTGGCAACAAAAGCATTAAATACTAACTGGCTAACTTAACTAACCCTAGCTGGCTAATTTAACTGCTGTTGCAAATGCCGCCATGCAATGACTGATAGCCGTTATTAATGTTAGCGAGGTTAGCGTTAGCAAGCTCAGGCTCCTCACACTACTGGTGGCCAACCATGTCAGCTCGCTAACGCTATACATCACCAGCTATACGAGCAGGGGTCGAGTTTACCCAGATAAATAAATAAAACAGCCAGTTCTCAATGTACTGTTAGCTATTCTCAGTTAGCTAGCTAAGATAGCCATTTTGTACATTTCCAGCTAAAGATTGAAAGATGGCTTTCCAATTTAATTAAAACACACAAACACTCCCGTTTCGAAAGTGGAAAAAAAAGTATCGCATGGACATCCTTATAGCAACGTTCAATTGTACACATGTAAGTCATCTATTCGTCACTCACTCGCAAGACCCGGGGTATTCAACCAGCTACCCTACTTAAATCTAGCTAGCTGGGTTGGCGTTAGCTGCGGCTAACTAGCTGGTTTGCAGTCTAACAAAACGCCAACAAGACTCAGACGAGCAGCACGACCAGCCCCGTAACCTCGACGGGGGCAGCGCCGCTACCGCTAGCCAACACGCTAAGCCTGGCTGTTCAGGTCATAAACCACTTACTCCGGATAGCTAAATGACTACCGCCCAGTCGCGAGTTAAATTTAATGATGTTTCGCTTAACAATGCACAACACTTACGTATACTGGCAGCGGCCACGGATAGCCCGCAGCTTCGGCTCCGACCGGCGACTTCAGCTTCAGCTCCAGCCTTTCGCCCATTCTAGCTGCTCTCTGCGGCGTTAGCTTGCGCTGGACTACAGATTAGCTAGAAGGTGAACATTTTGAGGAAATATTACAACTCAGCGAAATCGGAAATGTCGAATGTTGCGAGAAGCCCGTGTACAGTTAAAATGCATACAGTATTATTTACGCAGCCTTGGATAATATATTTCGGCTAATTCCTATAAAAACTGCTTATGCCGAGCGGCTGCTCCGTCTCGGCACTACCGCCGCCATCTTGACCGGCATGGGGGGGAATAGGCTGTACCAAAACGAAAGGAGGAGTAGTAAATCCGAGTCGTAGCTTCAGTGCGAATGAGAGGGAAGGCGCAGGTTACTGACACAATATGGGGATTACTTTTCTCGGCGTTAACATTGGTTAGACAGCGATGACACAGATCGCCTGGAGTTTATCGACGAATAAAAGTTGCTAGTGCCAATAACCGTTGAATAGGCGGGATGTACCATTTTCCTGTTCACAGCGCAGGTCAACGGACGTTTTTGAATGTACCGGGAATTTAAGGGCAACTTCCTACTCACGAAAGTGGCTTCGGATAGATTAGCTAACGCATACAATAACCACAAATATTAATTGCCACTATTCTAACATAACGTAACTATTCTAACTTACTGTAACTTGGATCGAGATCACTCAGAAGATCAGTTGTATTTAATACTCAGAATTGTACGTTGTGCTAAAAGTGGGTGTTTACATGGTTAGGTTTGCATACCCAGAGATTAAAATGGCATGAGTGAGTATGGAGGATGAACGCCAAAGTTTACATCAGGGAGGAAAAGTAAATTTACTGGGCATTACATGTTTATAGTGAGCAGTTTAGTGACCCAACAGCTCGGCCATAAGTATTTAATAAGACTTTAATTAAGATGTTTAATATTAACATTTAATAGTTAACGTTTGAGGAATTCAGAAAGGAATATTAATCTATACATTCTTATTTAAGCATTATATCAATATCATAACTGTCAATACCCTAACTGGCCAGTTTTTTCATTGTAGTTGAACCAGTTATGGACTGTCTGGTTCTGTGTCCTTTGCAGGCAGTTGGGTGAAAGGCAGATCAATCCCACACCGCCACATCTCTGGTGATTTGAGGCAGAAGAAGGAAATGACTGACCTGAAAATGTCTCTTTTTCCAAAATGGGAGGAATGAGTCCATATCTTTGATTCTGTTTATTCAGCTCATATCACCTGGAAATCAAGGCTACATGCTAAAAGTTTGTTTATTTCATATTTGCCTAGTGGCTTATTCTGGGTATCTTATCATTCTCTAATAATAACAAATTAGTAATGTAAGACTAGGCACATCATTTACATGAGACCAGATTTGGGCCAAGTGTAGAACTCCATGTCGGATTGTTTCAGCATATCCCGTGTCAAGAACAAGACTGAGGCAGGCATACTGATGCTGGGGTCATCCCATTCCCATCTGTTTTGCTGCTATCCTTCAACCATTTGCCTTTTAATAATAAAACTGCTCCCATTATGTAGGAACGTTCCCAGTTAGATAATACAATCTATGATGAACCACTCATCAAATCCTATTATTCTGTCACCTGAAGTGCCACTGGCCTCGTAAAAACAAGGTTTCCAGACTGTTCAGAAACATGAGGTCAAATGCTGGCAAATACATGATAATACTGGATTATTGTCTCTAGTTCCAATCAGAAGGGAAGCCCCGACAAAGTCTTTCCATTGGCAAAGGAGAGTGTTCAAAGACCAGACACAACTCGTGTGTTGTACTAAAACCAGTTGGAGATGATTCTACTGAGCACAAAGGACCATTTTTAACCCATCATGAACCAGTGAGCAATAAGAGGCTTTTTGATGTCATTGTTACATTGTAACAAAGCGTTTTGTTACAAACAATGCAAATAATACATACAAAAACATAACTTGTAAAGGGAGTTATTGCTATATTGATCATGTTTATTATAAAATCAAAATGATCTCTCTCTAGAATTGTATTTTGTCTATATATTTTAGACTATGCGTTCACGCAGGCACGAGAAAAGTAAACGTAGAGAGTCAGTCTGTAATTCACAGTCCTAAGATACCTTTGGGGCGTCTCAAGCGGCTGTGTGTGTATTATTGGAGGAACGAGGGAGCTGGCACGCTGCCAAGCTGAACTCTCTGACACCCTTCCTCCTCCCAAACGGAGGCCAACAGAGTGGTCCCCAGCCAAGCTTAGCTCTACAAAGCCAACTGGAACACAGTGACAAAATTCAAACATTGCATTCTGTTCCTTCCACCGTGCATGTGAACCGATCACATCTTGCTCATAGAGATATGTGCAAGCCTGTCTACTGAACTGTTCATATTTCCGCTGCTATATGAGGAACGATCTCAGTTCCAGCTTGGGAATCGAGGCAGCGGGAGAAGCAACATATGGGCTCAGTGGGGAACGGGCTGCGGTGTCCTTTCTGTTGTCCTTGGTGTAGGCTCCTTCATAGCGCAGTCGGCGCCGTTGTACAGGAATCCGTCGCAGTTCCCCAAAACGACGAGCATTTCCATTCATTTGCATGGTTCAGCTTTCCATTAAGGTAATTGCAAGAAGATCTTTCAAGTAGTCCGTGTCCTCGGACTGCAGGAACAACTGAATTTGTCTGTGCTTCCATCTAGTGGACGAAAGCACTCACTGCATGTTCTACTGCACAAACGTGACATACCGCCGACACCCAACACACTCGTACTGATCCAAACATTAATACATTAAACTCGCTTCGAAAGGTCAACGGTTTTCAAGAGTTTTATTGAAATACTAAGACAAATTTCAGTCCCAGTCCCTTATCGTTCCAAAAAGCGCGCTTTGGGCTTTAGCGTTAACATCTTTTCAAAAGCCTCCCCTTTTGCTAAAACAGCAGCATATTTACACGTATGCAAACCGATACAACAGGTCATTTGGCACATTCAGGTCTTTATGGTGTGTTTTAGTACAGCAGACTATAAATCCCAACAAATGCCATCTTCTCTGGGGTCGTGGGTTTTTTTTTTTTAAGCCAATTTCTTTTGCACCATTGACAGCTTTACTGAAGTGAACCCAAGACAATGAAATGGTCCTAAACTGTTACTTTGCAGATTGTACCCATTAGCTTTAGCACCAGTTGTAACTATGAAATGCCAGAGGGAAAGGGGGGGGGGGGGGGGGGGGGACCCAAAGACAAACCTGCTCATTTGTGCTCTTAAACACTTATTTAAATGCGGCCCATTTTAGATAAAAGGCTAAAGAGGAAGACCCCTCTGCCTTCTGGAGGGGTTTTTCATTAATCCAATAAGTCCTTCTATAACCACAAGAGGTGGAACCTAGCACAAAAGCGCAGTCGTTCCTGATGGGAAAACGAGGAAGGGTACGTTCTGTTCCGAGTCCTGAAGCGTCGGTGCCCAGACGTCGCATCAGGCTTTGTTTGGATCCGAATGCCCTTCAACAGCAATATGACATTATGATGCAAGTACTGGCGGCCTTTCCTTTCCTTGAAAAACACGTTCACAAAAGCATGCATTTACATGGACAAGGAAACTGTTTCCTTGCACCAAAACCCAGGTAACAGTAACAGCAATAGGCTGTGCAAAGTGCAGAATTTTAATGTTGAAACATAAAAAGCTCAATATTAGAAACACAACAGACGCTATGGCAGGTTAACAGATGGAACTTTCTGCCGAGAGCTTTCTCGCACTGTTGATTTAAAAAAAAAAAAAAAAAAAAAAAATTAAAAAAAAATTTCTGTCTGAGGCTTTTAGGGAGAAAATGTCATCCGAAGCTTTGCGTATAACCTATACATGGATACAATCGGAAGGCAAGTGCTTACAGTGAGCACCTTAGAGATCGGTCCTTCGGTGTAGTTTTAACAGTCGTCACGAAACACTGGCGAGAATGCCAGAATATCTGCTGCATGATTACTGCATGTTTGTGAACTATGGCAGAAAAATTCTCAATTACACATTTACCCCAAAATACAGAATAAGCTCTACAGGGACTTAAAAGGGGCTGGTAAACACACGACAGTAGGACTGAGCGACAACGCAGTATCATCAGAACAGCACTCTCCGGGTCTCCCCATGCGTGCACGCCCGAGGTAAAGGGATACGATCTCGTCTGAGGGAGGAATAGGGTCTTAATGCAAAAAGCAAGAGCCCAGCGAGACTGCTGGCATTATGCTGCACCTGTTCAGCAGTTCGAGGTCTCTAGGCAAAGGACGGCAGGCCGCGGACCCAGAGAACAACGGTCTCGCTGGAGTCCCCCCCCCACACTTTCACAGCGTCAACCTGTGACTACAGCTCTATGACAGCGCCTGGCCTCTTCATTTGGTCTGATCGGCTGGCTAGAAGGAACGTCAGTAAAAAGGCCGTGAAAGCTGGGAGCACCCAGCCCTGGCGCCGAGGGTTTAGCCAAGCGTGTGCTTCAAAGCCTGGTTTGCCAGTGCGGAAGCTGGCGAAGCTTTTGCAGATACCACACTCCCTCCTGTAGGCATGTAATCTACATCCATTGCACATAAGATACCTGTATAACATTGCACACAATGTAAGAAATGGCTACGCTGTCTTGGTTTAATACATACAGGGGACATCACTGCATATGAAAGAATAATCTATGCAAACTATGCACCTGAAATAAGGGCAGTCTTTGCATAAAATACTGGGATTTTTTGATAAATTGATAAGGGGAAAAATTAAAAATAATCGTGAGGAGTGTACAATAACATATCTGGTATAACCCCAGGAAAAGAAAATAAATAAAAAATGAACACACAAAATACATGTACCTTCCATTTCACTGATAGGGAAACTGGTAATACCATCTTAAATTTTTTTTTTTTTTTTTGTACTAGACAAAGGAAAAGGAGCCGTGTTTAGCTAACTGTGCGTCACCGTTGCCCCGTCTAGCGAGGGAGGAAAGTGTTGGTAGAGAGCTCCCCAAGGCTGAGGCTCCGCTCCTGCTCACGAGGGGAGGCCCGTGTGCTTTTGAGAAAGGGCAGATGAGAAGTGAGGCCCCACAAGGCTTTCCCATACGCAGTGTAGCTACACAGGCAGGCATGGCCACATATGTCAAAAGAACTGCCCCTCCCCACAAAAACCCCCCAAAACAACAACAACAAAAAAATAAATCAGTCAGTCTGTATTGCCCTCATTACAGAGCTTGGCCCCTCTTCATGAGGGGAAATACTTCTTTACGTGGCATTTTACATTAGAGCAACTTTATTTTAGAGCAAGCCAAAAAAAGAGGAAAAAAAAAAAATATATATCCTACAAATCCAGTTTCTCTCTCGTTGCCTTGTTTCCAGAGGAGAAAGGGGAAAAAATAAAAACAAACACAAACATGGTTAGTGCCAGTTTTGAAGTTGCTTCTGGTCATATTCTGCTATAAGTTTCTTTATATGTGCCAGTTTGTTGTGGAGATATTCACAGCGGTTCCTCTCTTGGCTATAGTCAGGGTTAGTCTGAGGAAAGAGGAAACAACGGTGAATAGTTTCCTACATGTATATTTAATGTGCCGGTGTAGCCAGTCAGGCCTTTACAGCTTACCTTTTTTATTTTGCGATACTCTTGAAGTATCTGATTGTGGATTGTCTGTGAAAAGAGAAATAAACATGAAAACAACATATCTGTGAACGACAATACTACTTCACCTAAACACCCAGATATATCTGCATGTAAATACAACCTACCGGAACAAATATGAACACAAGAATTTGCTTAATCTAGAACGGAACTGGAGCAGTATTTTATTATACTGTCCTACATGAAAGAAGAAACTGCGCCTAAACTCTTAGCTTGCAGTCCTGCTTTAGCGCCCAATAGTTCGGAAACATCCAGCTCCAAAGTGGCAACACGCCACACCACTGCAGACTAGCCAGGCCATCACGGCTGGCGTAGGCCTTGCCCATTACCTTGTACTTATCTGTGCCCTGCTGGAGTTGCTTGAGCTCGGTGTCCAGCACGGTGAACTGGCGCGTGATGCCCTCTATCCGTGCGTGCAGGCCCCGGTACTCGCTGTACTCCGCGTTGAAGTCGTTCTTGTAGCTCTGACGCTGCTCTTGGGAGCAAATCGCGGTGTACTTCCTGCTCGCACACACAGGAGAGGGAGGGCCCGGGTCAGGACAACAACGATAAAGCACAAGTCGGCAATTCTAAAGCACATTATCAAAGAAAAAGAAGGCTGTGTGAACACAGGACAGAGAGACACAGGACAAAAGCGGCGAGAGGAATACGCGCTTTGCAGGAAACCTTAGTCACTGACGTCAGATTCTGCACAGTATTTGATTAAGGTGCACCAAGGTCGGATGGTGCTTACAATAAATAGTCCGCCGTCTCGGATGAGGACGCAGGGCTAATGGAGGCGTCGCACATTCCATTCAGATCTGGAGGGAAACACAAGATTTGAACTAGAGTGCAAGGCTGTGTCCTGTAGACTGGACAAAGAAACCTGGACAGACAAGACAAACAAGCACTCCACAGAGGATACAAGTTCTGGACCCAACACTAGGAAGAAATGGGGGACATCAACTAAACTTTTGAGTCAGGCGGTAGATGCGTAGCTTTAGCACTGGGATATGCAACCCAGGCAACATTACAAATTAATTTGAAAAACACTTTCACTGAACAGCTTAGTATAAGGTGCAGCATTTGAGTCATCTAATTATCCGAATTCCTGTTGAGTAACAGGCTATTCATCTAAAAGGTGCATTCTCATCCTCCCAAAAAGGAGTTAAAAAACCCCCCAAAAAACCAGCTAATATGAGAACGTGAATTAACATCTGTAGAACCATTAATTTTATTACACACACATCCCACAAAGGTTTTTTTTTTTTGTCCCCTCTGTGAAGTGTTAACTTCACTCAAAAAGCTGATAGTTGGTCCTTTTATTTACTACTATGGGTAGGCACAAAACTGTCCATTTCAATTTGAAAGAGGAAGAGGATTTTTGAAAGGAATTTTGCCTGATTTTTACCCGATTTTTACCCAACCTCATTTCTACCCTCAGGTAAAAAGTCAAGGCTTCTAGACTGTTCTTTAAACCTGCAATTAGTTTCCTAGGTTTTCTTTGCAAATTCATTTGAATGTATTATTTTATTTTTTTAATGTTTTTGTTTTTTTGTTTTTTTTTAATAAAAAGCCTCAAGTTAAATATAAATATATAAATACATAAAGCCATTACTACTACTAGTGAATGCTTTCTTTAAGGGTGGGCAGGGGTGCGTACCTGTGCTCTTGTGTGGAATACTGCTCTGGCTCAGGTCCGGACACGTCGTGACCTCACACTGCTTTCTAGGCTCTGAGCCACCGCCCTCCCCGCCGTGCCTGTCTCGCTTGAGTCCCCGTTCTCTGTCTCTGTCCCTCTCCTTGGATTTGTCTTTGTCCTTGTGTCTTTTGGACTTCTTCTTGGACTTGCCGTGCAGGGAGGGCGAGCCGCTCCGGCCGTGGGCACCGGCAGGGCCGCTGCGGGTCGGGGATGCGCAGCCCGGACCGGACGGCGGCTGGGCGGAGCTCGCGGCAAACGCCGGCGGGTGGCTCAGCCGCTCGGCCGCCGCCGCCGCCTCCTGGCCCTCGCAGTCCCGCCCGTTGTGGCTGGAGTCGTTGCTGACGTCCGACAGCGGGTCAAAAGGCCCGGGGAGGTCGGGGAGCGGCAGCGGCACCATGGACGAGCTCTCCACCGCTGCCGGTGCTGCCTGGGAGCCAGATGAGTCCTTGCCATTAGAGGAACTCAGCTTTCCATTGATGGGGCCCGTGACCTTGTTGACAAGATGCGATATTCGGGGCTTCTTGTTGGCCAGGGGGTCAATGAAGTCTACGGCAAACCTTTTCTGTAAAATCAAAATAAGGCCATCTTGAAGGTGGCAGCAACAGCAAAGATTTCAAACTGAGAAGGACCCCCCCCCCCACACACACACACACACACACACACACACACACACACACACACACACACGCACGCATATGGGAACTTTAAGAATGCTCGCCACAGCAGGTGCTTATTTTGGTGCTTATTTTCATGTGTAGCATTGCAGTGGTTTCTACCAACAAATTCTGAAAATCAAGTAAACAAGTAAACCAAGTTTTCAGTTTAACATTTTTGTGGACCAATATTTGGCTAAACATTGATCTCTATTCCTGAAAATGGTATTCCAGGCACTTGGATTCCGGTGTCCCATGGATATGTGGTAGTGAAGAGTGTAGAGGTATTAATGTGTGGCTTGTTTGCAGCAGAACTTGGGGAGACAGTCACTGCTCGTCACTTGCTGCTTCACCCACCACTTAAAACATGCGACGGAGATGAACTTGGCATGCAAGCCGCAAAACTCGGTGGGGGTGGGTGAAGGCGAAGGCCAGGCCAGCGTCTGATTGGCTACGGCGGTGGTATTTACCGCCGAGAAGCGAGGTCATGACACTGTTTCTACACCGACAGCAGATGCCATGACCCAAAGGCTGAGAAACGTAGTCTCGGCAGTCAAAACAGCCATCAGGAAAACAGCTAAACACATGCATGTTGCAACCAAATCAATATGACCCAGAAACACTGGATTCTAACACATATATTCTGTGTGTGTGTGTGTGTATGAGTTTCAGTATTCATGATCAAACTGGTAAACCTAATGTGATCCATTTCAACTTAGAATAAGAAATGTTAACATTAAAATTTAAAGTTTATAACGGCATAACACCTTGACAAAACCATTTATACATAAAATAAAACCAAAAATAAAAAATAAACCAGAGCATCCTGTTTTGACTGCAGATTCCGGAAAACACCATTACTCGTCTAAGCCCGCCTCCTCCAAACCTGTTCCCCTACAAAGCGGGCCTCTGTGAGGCTTTGCGGTGCAGCACCCGAGCACTCGCTCCAGATCTGAGCTGGAGCGTGCAGAATGTGTGCTACGGAGAAGAAGAAGTGGGGCAGGGGTGCTGGTGGCTGACCTGCGACGGAGAGCCGCTGGCCTGCTCCTTGTGCGGGCTGCCCGTGCCGTCCCCGGGGGCCGGGGCGCTGCTCTGAGCCTTGCACAGTTTCCTGTGGAAGAAAATGAAGCAGATCAGATGAGGGGATCGTACCGTTGCACACCCACGGAAATTCCTATTTGTGTGCATTAGCGCAAGTACCGATTTGGATCATAATGGATCAAACAAGTCTCGCTGGGATAGCGCCGTTACACGCCAAACTGCGAGACCATACAGGACGTGGCTCAGTTATGCAAGTGTAGAAGAAGCAGTTTGGAACAAGTGACTGGTTTTAGTAACGACAGATGATGCGGAGTAAGTCCCACACGGACCTTGGCAAGGTGGCACCAACAGAACTCTAATCTCACTGATCCTGGCAGAGAACGGTTTCACTTTGTCTTCCCGCGACCAACGTCTATCTGTTAAAGCCGCCAAAGTGTTCTCGAATGGCCGAGATAGCCGTCAACTCCGATCAAGCATGTCATCCGGGTCGACCCCTTCTCACATGCGGCGCAGAGCTCGGAGCCGTTAACCGGGCTGCGAGGGGCCCCGGGTTTACACGGTGGGTGTCGCCATAAAATGACTGGCTCAGCAGGGGGCAGCAGGACACTGGAGCGCATGATGTCCTGCGTGGAGGCGCTGATGATGGAAGCGGGCTGGCGGGTGGGGGTAGAAGAGTCAGAGGAGGAGGATGGCGGTAAGAGAAGGGAAGGTGAGCAGTAGCCGCCGTGGTGGTGGCGGTCAGAGTGCCTGGCGCCAGGGCACAGCCAGACCTTGGAGCTGCGCCTCCCACACACACTCGGATCTGAGTGTGCCAGAGCACGGTTGCGTCACAGCCCTTCCAACTGCTCTCCTGTGCTGCTCTCGCATTGCCTCACACTGAAGTACGTGCGTCCGTGTGTGCGCGCCAATGAAAACATGACGTGAAAAGCGCCGTTTACCGATAAGCACCGGCCCAGGGCTCAAGGTGTAACCCTGACGCACAATTCACATTCCCCGGAGAGTGACAATTATGATTACCTCACATTAGGACGACACCTCCAGCTAGTGTTTTGAAATGGCAGCTGTAACATTGCAGCACGCTCTAAATTTAGCAATGAAGGAAAGGCCTTTAAGAACCAGCTAAACGCTCGCCATACCGAGACATACAACGCATTACCGCAACAGAGGGAAAGACGGGGTGCTGGGACAAGAGACGCCAGCCACTTCTGAGACGGAGGTCACATCTGAGCAAAGCTTACCGTACAAGAATGCGATTCAGGATCTGCTGGTCCACCTCAGTGTAGCCAGGCCAGTCCTTCTGAACTTCCTTAAACAAACAGTCCTTCAGTGTGTAGGTGTTGTCTTTGTTATTCAGGTTAGCCACCTACAGTCAGGGAAAACAGTCCGTCATGCTCTCAAAATAGAAAACAAAACATCTCAACGCCAGTGCACACCAATCTGGAGTACCAGGAAGCGTCTTTATGTTTCACCCATAGCCGGAGAGCTGGGGAAGCATGTCTGTGAAAGGCTTATATAATAGGAATACAGACATGATTTACCATTTGTGTGATGGAAACAGTGAGAAGCTTCATGCTATGCTTACAAGGCTGGTTTGGCCCATGCGTAATGCATGAGGCGTTAAGGCATCCGTGTACAGGCAAGGCATTTCCTGGATGTTCCCACGGTCAGACCTGCCACACGCGACCGGTCAAATGAGTGAGCACAAGCGCGTGGCGTCAGCTGGGGTTGGAGATGCTTGCAGACAAGCTGACAACAGGAACTCGGCTGGGTTTCACACCAGGAGCCAAAACACCAGCAAGCCTAGTGACCCGCTTAGCGACCCCATTCAGGGCTGTGTGCGCGTGCGCCCCCACCTGTTGCAGGAGGCCGTCCAGCGCGTCCTTGTTGTGGGCCGAGAGGCCGTCCTTGGCGAGGCGCACCAGCAGCTCGGGCTTGCGGTAGGGCTTGAGAGCCAGCAGGTGGAGCAGGCGCTCGCGGAGCGGCCGGCCTGGCGCCGCGCTCTTCTTCAGGCTGCTGGAGATGATGACGGGCCGCGAGGTACGCCTCGACGGGGCCACGTCCGACAGGGCTGGCGGAGGCTTCCGGATCTGCACGCGCTTGCCTGCGAGGGGGGAGAGAGCGCGCCGGCGGGTAAGCGCGGCGGATCGAGCCAGTGTTTCGGGTTCTAGCTCAATCACTGCACAGCATATGCGTAGAAGGAAGCACCAAGACCAGCTTACTGGGCACTGAATGGGATGCCAGCAGCTGCATTTCCAGCTGGCTGCTCAGACACATGCACTAATGAACAGCTGGTCCAGAAGGCCCTGGGCTGAGGTTTAGCACTGGTTCTGTTTGCTGGTACAAATAATGCAGTGCACACCAGTTATGTGGAGTCGTGCGGAGTCATTGAGCTGTTCCCAACGCTCCCGCTCCCGCACCCGCACCCGCACCCACCACCAGCCATATGTGCCCAAATGCTAAGGCCAGGGTGCCACATTGCCCGGAGGGGACGGCCGCGCTGGGAACTTCGCGAGCAGGATGGTTACAAAGGTCAGACAGAGAGGTGGTCCTGTTGTTCTGAATGAACGGAGCATTGAAGCCCTGCTGCTCCTCGCTCGAGCATGACGCGGCCCTCCAGGCAGGGCTCGTCCCAGACTTACCCACGTATCGTCCGCCGGGCTTGATGACGATGGCAGATCGGCTACGGGTCTCCTCCTCGGCCTGGGCCATGCTCTGCCGGGCCTTCTGGTACGAGTCGTCCGTGGCGCACACCGTGATCTTGTCCTGGATCCCTCCCAGACAGTCCAGCTGTATGCTCCCTTCACTGGGACAAGGCAGGGCGTACACCGTTACACGGTATTTGCGCCCGTTCACAAAACACAAACGACCCGCAAGGACCGGCGCCGGACAGGCTGCGCCCACCCAGTTCAGCCCTGGCCTAACGTGGTATTACAGGCTTTGCCTGCATTAGCATCGGCAGCAAGCCCTCCACAAGCGCAAAATTAGTCTCAGTAATGCTAATACAGGTAACAGTGATATGGTAATATAAATAAAATGATGTTCCATTAAGTGAATCCCATGCACGCCGTGTATGATGATGGATTTCCTAAGTAGGTTAACACCACTTAGCTCGAGCAATTATGACACAAAGCAGAACATCCGAACGCCAGGCTTGGACATGAATATAAACGTGAGCACAGCAGAAAATCTGGGACTCGTAATGGTGCTCATTATGGGCAGGTACTGCCTCAGAGGCCGCCCTCAGCCATCTGTGAATTCCTGCAGGGTGTGTTCCAAAGCATGCTGAGCAAGTTACTCTACATACACTGCGAGAGGGCCAACATGGATAAGTGACAAAAGCCAATTTCTCCATGAAATAATGCAACGTCTGCAATGCACACTTATCCCAATGCGATAGAGTTGGCGGGAGGGGGAAGAGGAAAAAAAAAAGGATTTAGGAGTCTCCCACTGTGCTCTTCAATTATCCTGTCAGAATTCCGAGTTCACGAGGACAACGAGATGCGTGACCTCCGAGTAACCCCTCCATCACGCGAGCCCCAGAGAGGCCGAGATCGGCCGCCGCTTCCTCCGTCACAAGCGGCCGAATTCGAGGTGCTCCCTCAACACTGCCCTTTTGGCGGAGCCGAACAGAAGAGGGAGCATGGAGGAGATCGTGGGGCTTTGCTCGCAGGGCTGCGATAATTAACGGGATTATAAAATTCCCCCAAGCTAAATTAGGTCGTGGTCATCGTCACCATGACCACTACTACTGAAGGTTTCAAATCCGAACAGCAAACAAGTAATCATGACATTAACTTTAACCTTGTTTAGCAATATATTTTTTTTAAATTGAAATACCATTACTGTTGTATGTGACCTTAAATAAGCGTGTGCACTGAGGTTAGGGTGGCAGTGTGTGAAGTCCAGTGTGTGAAGTCCAGTGTGTGAAGCGTGGCTTACCTCGTGACGTACTGCTGTATGCAGGCAAAGCTGCCCTGGGGGTTGTCTCTCCCCACGTTGGACAAATAGAACGCAAACGTTCGCAGCTCATTTGGATTCTCTGAGCGTGGTATCGAGATTTTCTGGTGACAGACAAGGAACGACAGCCACGGTGAGTGTGCAAAGCAGCTGCTCCAATAGCCCACGCCGTGTGTGCTACCAGTCAGTCTACATTTCCCCCACTGCTGCTTGGATTTCCCCAAAAGAAGCCCGTGGTCAACGCGAAGGCCAGTCCCGCCCACGTTCTGAGAGGCCAGGTCAATAAACAGCTGGCCAGGTTGCAGGCTAGAGGCCTCGCACTGCATCATTATGAAAGTGACGGGGAGGTCGCTGGATTTTCAGTGAGTCAAAACGTTTGTCAGGTATTTTTCCACAAATTGACAAAACAAAAATTGCTTGCCTGGTATGAGGACACAGAATTAGTTATAGAAGCCAAGCATTTGACAGGTTTCTATCTGGCATATGACAAATTACCGGTCACTGGTGGAACGGAGTTTGACAAATATGCGAGTTGTCTCACCCAACCCCCCCCCCACCAAGGTCTCTGCCCCCAGGGCCTCTTCATAATTGCTGCTCAGCATTAACACACCAGTCAGCTTCGAGTTGCAGCCTCCCTGTCTCCTCACAAGGGCTGCAGGGCCACACCTGAGAAACGAGCGGAGGCTCCGTGCCAACAACCAAAACACCACCAATCATCCTGGTGACGACCAGGCCATAAACAACAGCGGCCCGGCCCCGCTCCATGGCAAAAACGGAGCTGCTCCTGAGCACGGACACCGGTAGAGCCCGGAACACCGGGCTCAGAGGTGTTCCACGAGCTGCGAGCGATCCGCTTACGGCAACACCGCCCATGTTAATGCTACTGCTCGAATAATAAATGGAGTACACTTGTCAGGTAACAGGCTGGGGCAATGAGTGGTAAACTTAATAGGAGCCATATATGACTGGAACAGCAGGCCTCAAAGAACAGCACAAAGTCCAGTTGTGAAGTGAGAAGGGGAAGGACAACAGAGAGCTCTAGCTGGGGGGTGGCCAGACACTGCTTTGAAATGGAGGATCGCGGCAGAAGTGGAGAGTCAAAAGCCCCCCCAGGCATCGGCGCGCAGAGACACCCGCACGCACGGTCCCACAGGAACACATCCAGACGTGTGCAGCATGCACACGACTCCGGCGAGCTCTCCGGCTGGGCTCCGTCTACCCACAGCGCCTCACACGTGTGGGGCCTACAGGAGGCCGGCTATAAATAAACAACATGTCTGAGGCTGGCCCTGTGTGCAGAGAGCTTCTCCACGTCAGGGCCGCGAGGGGCAGGTCAGCAATCTGCAGGTGCCGCCATGTTCTGCTTCCAATCGCTGAAGGGTATAAAAACGTACCATTGCTTTAATATCCTTTTTGCTTTGCTATGAGCAACATCCCTTTCCTCTTTGACAAAAACAGCTGAAAGCTTCACTTTCAGAGCAGACACACACACACACACACACTTCTGCAGAAATGCTCTCGAAGGAACAAGTGCGTCACAAAGCCCACAAACATTTCGAAAGTATGAATTCCAGGATGTATAACAGGCAGTGCAAACTCAGGTTGCACCAATTCCAATGACCAGTTACTCTCTCTGATTCAATTAACTGATTATGCTACATATAATTACAAAGGAAAGCTCTATTAGTGTTAACTTTTGTGATGTTTGTGAGACTTTAAAAGTTGCACTGCTTATTCTGTCAGCACAAGAACACAAGGTTTTTTTTTCCTAATGGACCAAAACAACAAAACTAGTACTTCTAAGATGCCAAGACCATTTTCTGAGACAACCTGTTGTTTTTTTATCCCCCCCTGGAATTTGTTTTTCTAAGGCAGAACTGTCTCTCATAACATTATAGTGGAGCTGTTCTTATGATTCCAGTGGCATTTATGAATGAGCAACACATCTAAAAATCATACCACTCATGCTAATAGTTCCCTTCTCTTCATGCTCCACTGTTGTGTTCCTGTGCCACAGGTCATTACACCTGAAGCCTTCTCTACCTGTTAAACGTTTGCTCTCTCTCGCCAAGTGGCTCTGGGCATGTGGCAGCCTTACTAATCAAAAGAGAAATTTATTGAAGTTTTTTTCCCCCCCTTCTTCTTCTCAGTGCTATCGACATCATGGAAGAGCTGTTGGAGCACTAGTAGTGCAGCGACATCGACCGACAGACAGACCCAGACAGACAGACCCAGACAGACAGACCCAGACAGACAGACCCAGACAGACAGACCCAGACAGACAGACCCAGACAGACAGAGCCTTCCTGCATGAGAACAAAGCAGCTTTTCAGTTCTCTGTCATTAGGCCCGTGAAGGGGCTTGTGTGCTCTTCAACACAGCGCTGGAATTAATGAGGCAGCTGAGGGAGACGCAGGCAGGCACGGAGCTGCTCATCCTTACAGAGACAAAAGGCACAGAGGTGCCCAGCCCCGCCGAGACACAGAGGTGCCCAGCCCCGCCGAGACACAGAGGTGCCCAGCCCCGCCGAGACAGACACAGAGCCACTCAACCCTACAGCGCCACCTCATATACCCTCACCACTACATACAAATAGCTAAAAACAAAAACCTACCAGATGTTTAGTGACACTTACAAATCATGTATGATTAAGCAGATGATTTTTAGCAGACAGCAGCGTTAAGATGGTCTAGGCTGCATTATTCTGGTGTGAAGAACCCAAGCCCAGCAGTAAAGAGCATTGTGACAGCCTTCCAACAACAGCTCTGCTTGGCCATATTCATCCTGCGCAGTACTTCATTTAGTTCAAACGTGAACACAGGAAAGAAAACCAAACGACAATTATAGGACATTAGTGCTGTGCCATTAATCGCATAAAAATCGAAGTCGTAATATGGATCCATGCAATTCTCTAATCACAAAAGGCTGTGATTGTTATAAGTAATATACCTGCATGTGCACATGAAAATCTGTGCTAAAACTGTCCAATCAGAAGCCTTCATCATTCTTAACTAGCAGCATACAAATGCTGGCAAGAGACCAAACCAAAATTTTCTGGTTTTGCTAATACTATTATAAATACAGAAGAGGAGATGGTAAACTGGTGCTGAAAAAAAAAATCTGTAATTTGGCAGTACTTAAAAGCATTTAAAAGTTTAAAAAGATTTAAAAGCACTGACACTGCTCAGATGGAGGCACCGTGCAAGACGTGCAAGGTGAAAGTACACACAGCGCATGGAAACATGTGAAAACCAATACCAACAGCTCAGACAACACCCATAACCTTACAGCCAATGTCTTCCAAAAAAAAAAATTTCCTTTTCTAAAGTCTGACTGTGCCACTCCATAAAACAATTACAGATGCATGTGTGAATGTTGCACGATATATGAGAAAACATCGAAGAGACATAAGGATATCGCTGTCACATATTAGCAAAGCACATGGTGGCCATGTATGACATCAGCAAAGAGGCATTTCAAAAACTAATTAACACGCTTGACCACAGATACAAGATGCCTTTCCTGAACTATAAAACAAACTGACATGGCTAAAGTAGAACACTACGCAACCAGCATAGATCTATGGTCACACAGGACACCTGAGCCTTATAGCAGCTTAACTGTTCAGTGACAAATATGAACTTAACTCACTGTTTGCAATCAAAGTATTTCACCGCAGAGCACCCTGGGTAATTTTGGTGCACAATGTGACATTACCAGAGATGTGAGCCAACTACAGACCTTTGGATAATGTCAAATGTTCTATTTCAGTTATATAATTTGATGCTGTTGCAAAAAAAGGTGTCTGAAATACCTCTATTTGTTTTAATTTATAAATGGTAAATACTGTAGTATTTTTGTTTGACAAAACCATGTCTACACACAAACCTTTATTTTGAAGGCCAACTTTTAATTCCCTACAAAGAAACTTGATAATTTTATTCACTGGCATTCAATAATATGCATTTGGTTTTTTTTATAACCCTAAATATTGGTAAATATCCTCTTAATGTTATCATTTGTACCATTATTTGCTTTTAGCCTTAATTAAAACTGAATGTTACATTTACTTGTTACATATTCCAGGTTAAATTGCAATCGCAATGCAATTTTTTCAGTCAAATCTTGTAGCCCTAGAGGACACCTTAACTTTTTATTTTTTTTAATTTATTTATTTTTTTTAATTTGGACTTTAACCCACCAAGGGTTTTCAGTAACAATGTTTTAAAAGTTGTGAGGCCAGAATCCATGAATCTGTGCAATACGAATGTGCTGATTCAAACAGAGGAGCACGCAGAGCCAGTGCAGGCCAACGTGACTTCGCTTGTTATCTAGCATGTGTGGTGAGCTGCAGTGAGGGCAGGACATGAGTCAGGAGAAACGCACTCGCATGGGGAAATCACTGTGACAAACCGCCCGTCTAGTCCCTCCCCCCCCCCGAAAACTTGCTGTTCGGAGCTGCATTTAAAATTCCATCCAAAACGTGGGAGGGCCATGAGAAACAAGTGTAGGAGGGCCCCGAAAATCTGGGAGAGATGGCTACCGCTAGCTCGCCAGCCAGAAGTGCCCGAGCTGGAAACTGAGGCCTGGTGGAGTGCCGCTGACATCTGTCACTAATAAATCCTGACAGCACGTTCACTCTATCAGTCTCAGTGAGTGGAGACCCTGAAGGCATGTTTCTTTCAATATACCTTTGGGGATTAAAAAACACTTAAATAGAAATAAAGAATAAAGGGGGGGGGGTGAGCGAGTGGCCGGCGGACAGACCACATTCTTGTGCAAAATACAACCACCACCACCACCACCACCACCACCACATGAACATTTCCTGGACTGCGGTGTGACAGCATAAACATGAGCGATAGCTCCGGCGTTCAGTCACGTTTACAACAGCCTGACATAAAACTGTGGCTGGCAGTGTGGCGCCGGGAGCCTGCGCCGACCCAGTGTCGGGCACATCGCATTTAAAGCTGAAGGCGTCGGCTACGGCTGTCTTCGAGGAAATCCATTCCAGCTGCTGCGTACCGTGTGATTGCAGCCCAGAGAACACGCTGCCCAACTGATTCAGCCTCCTTGACGGTGTCGTCTCTCCGCACTGGTTTACTAACTCTGGCATAACCAGGCCATGTCTGCGTATCTTTAAATGACGGGAGTCGAAGCACCAGAGGAAAGCGAGGAGAAAAACAAATCAGTGGGAAACTGTGGCGGTAACGAGCATTACTGTCTGTCTCTATCCGCCAAACGGCTGGCCCAATTTGTATAGTTATGCCTCAAAGATACTGTGGTAACTGTGGTTACCTACTCTGCAGCACATCCTGGGCCAAGTTCACATTATCTACACACTGTGCCGAACCCTGCAGTCATGAGGGGAATTCCTAGCCATGACTATGCACGATGAATAGAACTGACAATATTTCCTTCTTCTAAAGGCTAACGAAAAGCACTGGAACATGCAAAAATAAGATGCCTAGTAAAACAGCAGCAAGAATTTGTACTTCCAAGCCGTGACCCGGGATACAGATCAAGAAGACAATAAATGCACACTCACCCCTTGGTTTCCAGTGAATCGTATGAGTGGCTGAGCAGACAGGCCCTGGGGAAGGAAGGAAAGATCACGGGTCATGCATCACATAAAGACCACGGTACAGAGCAGGCGGCCAGTGTGGGTCTCGGTTGCCGCCGTCCACCTGCGTCCACCCTGACGACGACACAAATACCCAAAACTTAAAAACAGGTAAAAGGTCCGACTGCGTCAGCCCAGGACTGGGCCGCTCGCAATGAACCTTCAGACAGACGTGGGTTCAGTGGAGGGTCCAGGTTGGAGAGAGATGCGATCTAAAAACTAATAATGAAGCACTGTGCACTTAATGCAATTGTCATCACAAAATTGGCCTTTGCAATATGCAGTCGAGTCCTCAAACAATGTACCTTTTCCCCCCTTTTACGAGCATTCGAACCAAATCAGATGTTCCAGAGTTCTCTGCGGATGTTGAATCGGTGCGTTCACATGCTCCAACAAACGTAAATAATTTGTCATAATGACAGGCCGATTCATTGTGTGGCTCAACACTGTTCTTCACGTACGGCAAGACCTACCTCAAATCGCAATACGGACGAATAGAATCACGGTAGAGTGCATTTGTCCACGTCACGCATGTGTAGCTTTTTTATGGACATGTTTTTGTCTGTATTGCGCAATGTTGCTTCAACGAACACACCGGCAAGTCAGGGTCAAGAGAGATCAGTTAAGAGGGGGCATGACATGACTGGAAACGCAGGAGCCACACGTGCCCTTATCTGCCTCGCTGCCCTCTGAATGAACGTGATGATTCAGGGCAGGGCCTGATCTGCTTACCGCACTACTTTAATGACCAGGCAGAAAAGGTGACGGGCCTTACAGCGGCACAGAGTCGTGCACAGCGCCAACGGAGACGCAAATAGCCCGTTTCAAATTAGCAGGCTAGCGTGGCTGTGCGGCGTGGGACTGAGGTTTTGCCAACGGCACTACAAAAGCCATCATTAGGATACTTTAGGATCAGAACTGAACACCACGGGGTGGGAGGACATCGGAAGTAGGGATGACAGAGCCTCAATAATTCTAGCTGCCGTGAGCTTCACATTTACTGCTACAAACCCACCCCAAAATGGGTGACACTGGGAAGGCAATGCTACCACTTTCAAAACATTTCAGATCACTGACTTTACAGGGGAGCGAATTCATATACCACAGCGTAGCCGTGAAGCTGATTGATTCGTTAAATCATTGTGATTCCATCTGCTGCCAAGATGGGTAACGATGACAATGGTCTGTGTAGGTGAGCTCCAAATTGCCAATTATGGGTATAAAATGCATCAAATGATGGTTATTTTATACAAGGATATTCTACTGAGAATATGAAACCCTGGGACTAAGCCAGGCACACTGGCCTTGTATCTCTGTCAGTGAGTTCCTCCCAGCCCAAACTGTGTACAAACGTCTTAATACGGTAGAGCCATTCTAAGTGAGGTGCACCAAACATTCTTCATAAAAGAGGAAAAAGGAGTGGAAAAAAAAATGTAACCATTAATTTTCACCATGTTTTGACCAGGCTAATTGAGACGGCACTGAACTCTAACGTAAACCAAGCCCCCCAACAGGGTGCACCAGTCAGCCCTTCTGAATGGGCTGCTGACCTTTCACTATTCTGTGGGCCTGGAACCCAGAGCGCTCCACAGGGCTAACCCTGGACCAGAGCAGGGCTCCTGACCGCCACTCGCGGACGGCAGCGTAGTGCTCATGCCAAAGAGGAACCAAGCAGAGCTCTGAAGTCCCAAAAAACCAAGCGAACCATAAATGTAGCTGTTGTTAGCTGAAGGGAGAGTAGTGGTAACTGTAACTGGGTCAAAAAATGTAATTAGTCAAAATGACACAGACGTGAGAAAATACAGAAATCGGAGCATAACGCAGAACAAGTGATCCTCATCAACAAAGGCTGATGTCAGTGCTCTCATGACATGCTATTACAGTTTACTGCCAGCTCCTCTCTAATAGAACTTCAAATAAAATATCCCAGTACTGCTGCTACAATAGCCCCCTCCCACAGAAATTAAAAGGGACTCGCTAGTTTGTGCGCATTATGTAATCTCCGAAAAATAAAAACGTGATTATTTTCTGGAAGAGTTGACAGAGTTTAAAAATCCTCCAACTCGAGTGGTGGGCCAAGTTCCCCTGCAGCCCTAGCACCCACACACCAGGTACGCGTCCCCGCGTCACACTCCGCTCGGAGCAGCCTCGCGTCTCCTAAAGGGAGGTGGCCGTCTTCGGCGAGCCTTTGAGCACGAGTGTCGGTGCCGAGGCGGGGAAGCGCAGGCGCACCCTAGTTCCACACGCGTGCTTATCTCAAGCCATAATGGCCACTCACTTTATTAAGGGTACAGAGCGCACGCGCACCCAGAACACAACAGGCGCTTGTTCTTGAGTGACGGGGGGGCGTGACGACAACGACACAACGATGGATAGCAAACAGCTCATTCTCGGCGCTCCAGCACCGGGGTCGACTGCCGGCTCCGACCGCTGCTCTCAGTGAATGAAGACGAGCATTCCCTTTACCTGCAGAGCCCTCACTCATTACAGCGCTCAGTGCTCCGCCATGAACAACTACTATGTGGTAATGTAGTACTATGTAGACACTGGAAAAGAATTAGTATCCATAACAAAGCACTACCACGGTATTTCTGGTACCAAACCTGGAACTGGAAGGTAGGCCTGCTACATTAGTACAACAGCAGCTACTTTTAATTTTGTGTGATTTATTTATTTGATTACTTATTTCCCTTAATTGTATAACTACAACAGAGAGCCTATTTCCGTAAAACACAATTGCTGCTGCTTATGTTTAGCAACACCCCTGGCCCAATCTGTGTATTTATTTTTTTATTTAAAGATATTCAGAATTGTAGTAAAGTACACAGAGAAACAGAACATTTCAGATAGAGGTCCTTCACAAGCAAAGTGCTATTTATTTATTTATTTATTTATTTATTTATTTAACAGGGAAGGCCTTCAGATTCTCACTGATGCAGCTGTTAGTGACTTGATAACCATGGTTGATGAGTTTGTCAGGTTAGGTACCAATCTAAGCACCCAGAGTGCTGCTTTGGAAGATTTGGCACATTTCACCAATACAGCATGAATTCGGCTCCAACACTGACACCATGTTACCAATCGAAAATGTGTCAAAACTGGTCATAGAACATTTTCTCCAACAGTGGACCCTGTGCTAATGTACAGACCTACATCATGTGTGGACAGTTTCTGGGCAGACTCCCAGCGCAGCGTAGCGTAATGGAGGCCACGTGCGGTTGCAGGATATGGATGCACAACCATGATTTCAGGATGCAGAGAGCTGGGTCAGAGTGGCCATGCTAGGCCAGGCACTGCACCAGCACTGCCCTGAAGCCCAAGCACAATCCCTGCAGTGTGCCGAGCTAGCAGCACGTTCCTCTTCTCCGCAGGCTGGGAGGAATGTGACTTCAGAACCCTCACTGCCTGAATCCAAGAATAACCTGGGCAACACTTCACCCAGTAGCTGATTTGACAGCTAGGCCAGGGTGTGATCAGCTGATTCCTTCAGCTTCCTTCGCAAAACCGTGAGAGAAAGCTTGTTAGTGTTTCCACAGTCACAGTTCACACAACAAAACTGCGGCTGGATGCGACACCGTTGTCCCACCAGAGCTGGAAAATTAACTATGCCAATTCCATTATAATGAAATTCCAAATTAAAGCGTACGACTCTGAACAGCTTGAAGCAACAGAATTCTGAACGCTAAAATTATCTGTTCAAACACAAAAATGCCTCCATTTGCCACTGCTAAGTGACAGAAATTATGTATATTTTATAGTCATCTTCTCTCCCAGATAAAAAAAAATATTAGCTGGCAATGTAAACAGAAAAACCAGGTTCCTGATCAACAAAGTGACCACTGAGATGCGAGTAAGCCAGCTCTCAGGAGATATGGGTTCTCCACCCCCACCGCTCTCAGGAGATATGGGTTCTCCACCCCCACCGCTCTCAGGAGACATGGGTTCTCCACCCCCACCTCCACTTCTCTTCTCAAGCTTAATTCTGGGCTTTCCTCCTCCCCCCTTTTGACCGTCCTAAATATTCCAAAGGTGACCACACAAACAGCACGCATAGCCTTAAGATACTCACGGCTTTAGACTGAAGCCACTATTGACATGAAAGTTTCAATAATTAAGGGTTTAATTCCTTCAGTTCTGCAAGTTGCCCTCGACTCTCTTAGACTGTGAAGGAGTCTTTAAATGTTACTGAAATGTTCACAGTGAAATATATAGTTAATATATACAAATATATTGTAGTGTAACAGTAAATTATGTACTTGAAGCAGTCTGTGTCAGAAATTAGTCCACAAAGACTTAGAATAAACTTACACATACAGAATAAGATAAGCCAAGAACAAAGTTTACTGGCAAAACGAATGACGCATTACTATTTGCGTAATAATGTAATCCCGCACACAATGACAACCACTACCTCTTCTGCTGGTAGTAATGGGTTGCAAATCTTCGTTCTGAGGCAGAATACTACGAGTGACCTCGGTCATAGTCCAGTAACCAAAATGATTAAAGCACTGGACTCAATCCTCTTCTGTGTAAATTTAGGCCCAACATCTGAACTTGATGCATCACGCGTGGGCGAAAGCAGAATGCAATACTTATAAATCTCGCCGGCGTGTTTCTGAATTCCCACGGGCCCATCTTGAATAAACGGGCACGGATTTGCAGCGCAAAGATATGGAAGAGCACCCAATCATAATTATCTCTGCAATATTCAGGCACTCAGACATACATGCTAAGGTCGGGGCGAGGTAGTAAAAAAGCGACCTCATCCAGTAACAGCAAACTACCACTCACAGCTTTTCATGGAAAACCTCCACAAACCCTCCACAGGATTTCTCCAAACGCCACATCGTGAAGTTGAATGTTGACAAACCGATAAATACCAACAAAGCAAACAGACCATCCGCGATGCCCGTAGCAAGTCGCAGCCATTTCATTAAGGCTTCGCTGGCTTAGGGACAGAGCCACAAGTGATGCAGTTTAAGGTCTGTAACTCTGCCAGCTGTTTCATGAACATAGTGAAGAAAAAACAAAAACACTTCTTTCAATCTGAATTTCCCCTGGAAGAAACCTATTATATAGGTCTGACTCAATGCTGAAGAGGCACAATTATTCAACATCTTTTCTGATATCAAATGAAATGCCAAGAGCTATGCTAAAGATAAAACAAACACATTAAGTCGGTCACCAGGGCGTGATCTCCCTCTGTGCAAGGCCACCTGAAGTTTCAGTAAATTCCCCATCACTGTCACCTCTCTCATTACATCCGTGCTCAGCACAGCATCCAAGTTCTTATCCATATTTAACCAAACCTGTCATTCACCTGTGAGGAAATGCAGACTGCTGCCTGCCACTTCATTCAGATTGTTCTGGCCATGGACAGTGCTCAGCCGGCACGAAATCAGCTGTGCCGCTGTGCCAGTCAAAGTGGCCTCACATACGTGTGCATGAACGGAACCCGGCCGCCGCCGTGCCTAGAGCCCCCCCCCACCCCAATCCCTGCACACACCTCATTGACATACTACCAGCCTACGTCACACTGACGCAAAGTCCTTAGAAACAAGCCGTGCTTTATGAACCCTTCCCTGGACAGGTTTGTGCTGTTTTGGACTATTCAAGGAAACAACCAATGTGGTGGACATAAGTAGTAATAAACTGCAACTGGTGACTTTAGGTTGGATTGTTTTATGCCGTGACATAATTGGATTCCTAACTGTGGCTGACTTGCTGGGTTTCCACCACGCCTGTCCGCAAATGAAATGCTGTCATCAACTATGCTTTCAGCCAAGGCCATGGCATCTAAGGGCTCTGACTGAACAGAACACAACTGCAGTAAATTAAAATGTTCTTTTTATGCAATAAAGTGCAAATACGATGAACTGACAATGGTGTGGTTATGAGGAGCCATGCCTATTGAACATCACACAACCAACGGCTGAACTGTCTGCACGAGCAAAACTAAAACACAGTTTACTGCAAACTTGGTGAACATTTCTGTGCTCTCCTCTCGCATTCTAAAAATACACACATGCTCACTTGCAAAGTCAAGTCACCCTGCCATGGTGTCATGTGTTAAACCTATGCTTCATAGTCATACCAGCGAATCACTGCATATGTCATTCTGTTAAGTACATAAAAATGAATGTGAAATTGGCAGACATACAGATCAACACTGTGGTTATTACACAAGTGTGAAGTTAGTAGCCTAGTTAAACCCATTCCTCATCTATACCTGGATCACTGGCACACAGCACCATGCACAACCAAGCTAAGACTGTCTTCTTTGTACCTCGGACATAATGAATCATACTCAGAGTAATAAATTACCCAGTACTGAACACCTTTAAGATTTAACGTCAGATCATAACCGGAAGCTCTCAACTGGTGCGTGTGTTTAACAGTGGGGAAGCCATGCTATAAGTGAGAGAATGGTGGACTGGAAATAGTTTAATGACAGATTTATAGAATTTCCTGCCTTAATAAAATTCTACACCTTGTTTTACAGCCAAATTACTTGCCTCTGATTAGTTCTGATTCTTTCAGATTTCCACTGACTGAAATATAACCAAAGCATTAAACAAATGTGGAACCCCCCCCTCCTCAAAGCCTGCTCACTGCTTTGCTCTTAGGGCACAGCAATGCAGCACCATCTGCTATCAACGCTGGAGTTACCTTTATCCTCCGCCCTTCCAAAGGGGGAAGGAAATCTGCCATCATGACTCGTTTTGAGACCTTTAAACCATATGAACACCGCATGAAAACATGCGTGAGTCACAAAAAAAAGTGTAAAACACTTCAGCACGTGCAAAACGAAATCAAACCTTACAAAAAGCTACATGTTTCTGTTTTAGGTAGCTTGTCAAGATTACGCAAAAACACCAAGTAATAAATTCAACCGCTCCAATTTGGTTTGTTAAATCAAATAACTTTAAGGACATTAGGTAGCCAGGTAGATGGCCATTTTAAAGTGATAAGATAACCCCCGGTGGCTTTTTAAAATCTGGCATAGCTTTGAGACCCGGAGAAATAATGCGATAAAACTATGCCTGTTGAGATTATCAATTTAACTTTAACAGCACCCCCCCCCCCCCAAAAAAAAGCAAAAGGATGGGTCAGGGTAAGTCCATTTGGAAGGTTGAGGCCAACTAGCTAGCTTTTATGCAAGTTAGCTAGCGAGAGGCAACTTTGCTGACCAACAAACTAGGTAGCCAGGATAACCACTTCGTAGTCTTTAGTAGGTATTTCGCTAGTTAGCGACCTAGCTAGGTAGCTATTCTGGATATAGTATTACTTTGCTAAAGAAACTCTCTTTTCTGCGTTGTTCCAATATTTGCTTACACTGCGTTCAAATGCTTTGAACACTCGAAGAGGCAAAGCGGAATAACTTCGGTAGTCAACTGGACACGGATCATAAAGCTGCGACTCAGTTAATCAGATCAGCAAACGGTTAGTTGGTCTGTCAGCAGACAGTCGCTGGCTGGAGCAGGCGGACAACCTCAGCTAACGTTAGCCAGCCCGCTAGGGAGCTGCGAGGAGGAACTGGGAGCCACTGCGCTAGCCACCAGGATTTACTTTACAGCCACGAAATAGGCAGCTGGTTGCCACGATTCGAAATTAGCTCTAGACTTTACCTTGCTGCTCTGGTAATCTTCAAACGCTCTCAAAGCACTGTCAGTGAGTTTGACGTGAAAGACGGAGATATTGCTGCCATTGCTCACTCTTCCACAGGACAGTCCGTAACACTGCTCCTCCTTCAACGCCGCCATCTTGCTACCATTTCAACCACGCTCGCGCACTTCGTCGTAAACGACAGACCTCTGTCCATTCCTCGTGAATATTCATGAAGCGTACGTTGCGTGATGGGCGTGGCTTCGGCGTAGACTAATTCTGGACACTGTGAAATGCTTTGAACAAAATGGGGGGGACTTAAAACCGTGAGATTCTGATGAAATTATTACTGACTTTTAGCCACAGCGGATCAATGATCTCCGACAATACGAGGCACGGCGACCCCTGTGACCATTAATTAATAATGAGACAGGACGAAAGGCGAAGCATCTGGGGTTGTCTCACCGGGCCGTTTCAGAAACTACGTAAGAATGGAAAAACAGAAGGCCAGTCATAGGCTGCGTCAGAAAAACGTCAGCGCCCGCCAGCCTATCACTAGGGAATGCCCCACAACGTACACTAAAAGGCACACGTCTCAGGTGCGATTTACGTTGTAAAATGTTTAATCACAGATTTACCGTCCATGGCATAGGGCAGGAACTACTACATTTGTGTAAGCCTATCAGAAACTAATGTGCAAAAGTTTTATTTCAGTACATACAGGAATGCTGTTAAAACTGATTTCAAAAACAACTTCATATGAGCATCCGTGTATATATTCATCAGAAAAAAATTCATACAAATCATGAAATCAACTAAAATAAATAAGCCATACATTATTACATGAACAATATTACAAAACTCAGATTATTCAGAAAGAGACTTTTAAAAATCTAAAATAAAAAATGGTATTTCTGGGAAACCATTACAGTGTTTGGTCACAGAGAAACAACGGTGAAATATGCTCTCCTGAATGTAAAGGGGGCACAATAAAGTAAAAGGATTTGTTTAACAGCGGAAGGAAGAAAACTGCCTATAATGAACACGGAGGACTAAAAGCTAGCAGCATACATCTATTGGCCTACATTACAAAAAGAGTTGATGATGATTATGGAAACAGAATCCAGCAAATCAGTGTTAGAAGTAGTATTATAATTTACAGCCTTAAACATACAATCATACACATCGAAGGCCTTTCACATTACAAAGAGAGAGAGATAACCTGGATAAACCTCTGTAACCTGAACTGTAAATGCAAGTTCAGTTGTTGTCTTTCAAAAATGAAGCACTGGGTAACTGGCATGAACAAACTGGTGCCAGTCATCTATTAGATACATCAATCTATACAAAGAAGGATTCTAGGCAATTACATATAGTACATACAGGAATCATATTACACTTCTCACATCTGTATTTTCCCAATTTATCTTTCATGCACTGAAAGAAAAGTATTGATACCATATCAAACCTGTAGCCTGTGACAGAAACGAGGAGAAAAATAAATTCAAATGCTCATAGATTTATCAACAGAAACAGGTACTGTAAGATGATTCGGGTTTTTTGGTACACCTGACTCCAGCACCTGAATCTTAATGTATAGATTCCGTTTAATTTCTTGCAGCAATGACGACTGACAAAGCTACACCTCCAATAGCAACAGCTGTAGCACCAAACAGCCATTTCCAGCTCAGGCTCTATGCACAGGGAAAGACAAAAGGGGATCAAATATTAGGTTGCAAATTTTTGCAGGGTCTCAACCTCTTTAACATTAATGTACAATATATTTTTGTGGACATCCAAATTTTCTAAAACTTTTGCATAGATTCCATGTTGCATTACAAAGAGGTAATTCTCAATGGTGACGTATACAAATCCCCCAACAGTATCCCTACTGGTGTTTCGGGGGACAGCTAGCATACTCACCCATGAGGACTTGCCCCGGGGTTTCTGCCCCGTACTGTCGGGGGGGTTTCCGAGCATCTTCTTGTACATAGCCTGCTCAGCACCTTTCTGTTCCGAGTGCTTCTTCACCAGTTTGGACAGCTCGGCATGTATAGTCTGCCCGGGAGAAAGCAGAGTCGCATGCGTGTGTCCACGCATGTATGATAAGAGGGATGCTGATGTAACTGTTGCTCACACACTGCAGCCCAGCACCTCTTCTGAACGTCTTGTGACTTGCCCCGACGCAGTCAGGCAGTGGTGCACTGGGGTTCACTACAGCTGTGTCCAAACACATTTATTGTGCTTTTTTTCACCAAGCAGCCCATGAAAAACGGGCGCCATTACCACAAGCATTTGTGTTAAGTACGTATGTGTGTGTGTGTGTGTGTGTGTGTGTGTGTGAGAATGAAGGGAACCGCATTCTCACACATTTAAACTGCCTCACATTTGCACAGCTAATGACGCACGTTTCTATCCAAGCTGACTATGCACAGAGAACCAGAAAAATCATTTTTCTGTTAATAATTTGTTAAAATAACTTCCTAATTTCCTAGTGCACCTCACCCTTGCCGCTGTCCAAGTACAGAGTGGGCCACATAAGACAAAGTCTTTTCAACAATACCTTGCCTGGGTCTGAAAGTACGTCTTATTCGGCTTCTCTCTCAGCTGCTTCCCTCGTTAACATGAGCCTCATGACCGGTGTAAGGTTTCTAAGGTGCCCCCTGGTATTTCCAATTACCATGCTGCAATCGGGCGAACTCACCTCGACCCTCTTCGCGCAGACACTGAAACAACTGTGTTAAACTTGAATATGACTTACTCTTTGGGTTCACACTTTGTCTAAGCTATTAAGATTAATTAGCGATTAACAACCGAAATGCAACACTGGACTAGCAATATACACGCCAACGTTCTCCATTGGTGTGGGAGGCAAATACCAGGAAGAAATCTGGAATGTAAAGAACTGGACGTTACATAAGAGAGAAAAAAAGAACACTATTCTTATCCACTCTGAGGCCGGTGGCCATTTCTACCGGTAGTTCATACAAATGAAAACGGAAAGAGTGCAACACCAGGTCCAAGATATTGGCAACACCAAGGCATTACTAGTTAACTAACAATCTGAAAGAGGGAAGACACACGTGAGGGGTGGAGAGTACAGGCGTAGGTGGGCTGGTGGTGACATGCTGTTCACAGGCACATAGCGCTGTGCTGCGCTGCGCTGAGCTGGCCCGCAACGTACTGCACAGATGGCGGAGAGCATGGAACCTCATCCCTCAGCCTGTGTAAGCAGAGTAGGGCAACATCGCTTTCAACATGGCAACTGTATGGAGGGATCTGGCTATTTTTGGCCATGGGGAGAAACAAGATCCATGCGGGTGATGAGAGGGCATGGCTGCCTGTCCTGACGTGGAGTGATGCAGGGGTTTACAGCACCACCTTCTGGTGGTTAAAGGAATCAATCGTTCTTGGTCATGCCTCGCCTACTCTCAAATTTCAAATAGTAGAAGAGGTTGCTCCAGAGTCGGCACTACACGGTAGCCTTTTGACATGATTGTTGTTTGATTGTTTTTACAGTGCTGCACGTTTTAGGCATTAGAGCATTGTTTGATTAAGTTTTCCAAGGGACCATTTTTCTTTCAAAGCACTCGTGTTTATACTGTAGTTTGTGTAAACGTACAAAGCTCTTGCACAAATCTCAGTATTACCTTGTTACTTGGCTCCAACTTCAAAGCCCTTTTCAAAATTTTAATGGCATCGGCGTACTCCCCTCGTAGTGCTAGTACCTGGAGGAGTAAAATCAGGTGGCATAAGTAAACAGTGCATTTACTCGATGTGTGAATCTTTGAGAAAAGGCATTGTTAGCTAAGTGAGAGGACGTGTGTGCTGGAAGGTAGGGTACCTTGCCCTGGCGAAACAGAGCTTTGATGTTGTCTGGCTGGTGAGCGAGGACAGACACACAGGAGCGTAAAGCTGCGTCATAGTGGTCCAGCTTGAGCTGAGCGGCCGCCATGTTGTTCAGGCATTTCACTTTCACGTCCAGCAACTCGTCTTCCTCCTGTGGGCTGATGTCCACTGAAACGGCAAGTTTTGCCAAGGCATGACTTATGACACGGCATTCCAGATGATGACCAAAAGGGAATATTCCTCTTGTATTGTGTATAGTCACACACACATTATTTTTATTTTTATTTTTATTTTTATATTTATATATATATATATATATATATATATATATATATATATATATATATATATATATATATATATATATATATATATATTTATATTTATTTATTTATTATATATATATATATATATATATATATATATATATATATATATATATATAAAAATTGCATCAATTGCATCATTTAAGACAAATAAACCTCTTCCCTCCACGCTAGTGTTAGACCTTTGGAGTTTACCTAGTACAAAATACCCAGTGACACTTTCTGATTGCATGAGCAGCTCATCAAAGACAGACAGAGAACCAAGGTCAATGTAGCACATTTCATGCTAAATACACAGGCAAGGTATGCAAATAGTTAAAGATGCAACTCAGATATGCAAGTAAAAGAGGCAACAGGCCCCTTTCCCAAGAGACAAATCAAGGGACTAATGTTTATCTATTTACAAGAGTAAAACTAAACAGCGGTAACTGCACTTCTCATCATGCCAGTGTGCTAGGCAGTGCAGAATCCTCCAACAGTGTGGGTCTATGAACTTGACATTTGAATGAAGACATAATGAAGAAAGCAAGAGTAAAGGTGAGCATAAACAGGAGTTAGCATCCATGCTGTCTTCAAACGGCCTCGCTTACCACACAACAATCTGGCAGACAGACCACAGATCCAATATAGATATTAATATATAATAACTTTTACAGTCTTGGTTCAACAACAAACGTACCCATTATAAATCAAGCATTTCCTCTTTTCCCTGCACTAAACTGTAATTGGAGACCTCTTGTTCCCAGACAGGGCCACAGTAAAGCAACTTTCCGCATTACCTCTTGAACTTGCTTCCGTTATCTGCAGCGCAATGCCATACGAGTTGACGGCGAAAGCATAGTCGCCGCGCTGGTAGTGGACGTTGCCCCGCTCTCGTTTCCTGCTCGCCAGGCTAATCCTCTCCACAGGAGGCAACAGCTCCAGGTCTGGGGCATCAGTAGCAGAAAGGAGCTGCACCTCCAGGATCAAATCAGCATTGGGAGGCACAGAAGGTGTAGAGCTGATGTAAAGCAATGAGTGGCTTGTGAGAAGAGTAAACAGAGGCGGGTTGCATAAACAAATAACTGCCCAACACTGTATGCAATTGTCTTCCTGCTGGTGTGCCTTAGTTTTATGGATACATGGGTACCCAGGACAATATGACCAGAACTGGTACTTTGGTGTCAGCAACAGATGTCACGGTGTCTGGGTTTTCACTCTCACCTCCCCAAGGCTCCGTACGCATATTTAGCAGCTGCTTCCACTAAGGCATTTTCACCCATCTCCATCAGCTGTACAGTGAGATCCAATGCCTGAGAAGAATAACGGAAGATTAAACCTCAGCCTAAGGCATTCCTTTATAGATCCTTGTTAAATCCAAAAGAATATACCTGAATGACATCACCATCACCAAGGGTGAAAGAGAGATTTGACTCCTCGTCTGCTGTGGTTCCATCTGTGAGAGTGGTCTTGAGATTAATAGTGACTATTTGGCCCCTCTGCGGTTTGCTGTCAGGACCAGCACCAGCGTCAAGAACCTTCTTTCTCACCTGCCCATTCCCTGCGTACATGTGTTGATAAATTGCTTTTTAAAATCACCAAAAGTTAAATATTCCTAATGAAAGACAAAAAGATTTTATTTAATCAAGCCTTTCAAAAAGGTCTCACTCACAATACGATTTTGTCCTATGCAAAACTAAGCTTGTTTACCTAAGACATCCAGCCATTCCTCCTGGGGTGGGGATGGACTGGGGTCTACAGCAGCTTCTGTGTTAGCTCTGCTTTGTTCCTTTGCGTTGCTTGTGTCTTCTAAAGGTGGGAGATCGCCCATTTCGTCATCACCATCTTCCAGCATCTCAAAGTCTTCCCCGCTGTCAAGCAGACACGTTCGACTTGACTTTCTCTCTGCTGAGTTCTGGATGTCACCAGAGCCATTCAGGAGTGTCTCGTCTTTGTCGTCCATCTGGGAAAAAACCCACAATTAATGCAAGCAATTAGACTGAAAGACACACGTCATATTTACTGCCATCTACTGTCACAAAAATCAAACAAGCATCATAAGATACATATGAAATGCAGATCATCACTGATCGACTCGTCATTGCGCAAATTAATTTCAGCATCCTATAAGTTTAAGGCGAGCAAGTGCATCGACAAAGCGAATGTTATTTAGTGAGCAACTAGCTAGCCTGCTACCTACCCAGCTATCCCTAACGTATCTGACATGTCTAAAATCAATAATCAGATACATGATTAATTCGTTAAATTATCCCGCTGTGTATAGAGATAACTTGGTGTGGTTATCCAGTCGCCCCGGTTAAGATCCAGTTAACCTAGCGAGCTACAAACAGATTTCCCTCTAGCTAACGTTGCTGACACTTGGTTAGGATTTTTTCCGATGACATTCCAAACTATTTAGCTGGAGAATATTCAGACAACAAAATGATGTCCTTCGGAAACATCAGTCACAAGTCCAGTCCTTCCCTTTAGACAAAAACCTAAATCATTATAACACGGAACACAGCTCAGTTAGCTCACTATCGCTAGCTAGTAAATTACATTCAGGGCAACAATCATTAGGAAAAACGGGGTTTTTAATTAACTACACATGTCCGTCATGCAATAAAACCAAGGATATCATATGACATTTTGATATCATACTTTTGCAACTTAACACACAAAGTAAAGGTGCGCTTGACTGATTCATAGCTAGCTATCCATGTCTTTCGAGAAGTTTCTGCAAACTTTGCTAGCGAGCTAAACTAGCTAAGCTAGCTAACCCGACTAGACTGAACTGCGAACTTTCCTAGAGCATTTCATAGCACACTCGCTGCTAAGTGAAATCTGCAGCTCCCCCATTACAAACGTCGTACACAACACTGCAAAAGGATAAAGCACTTACCTCAGTGCAATACACAACAAATCTGATCTATAGGACTGTAGACTTTGACAGCAAATCAGATTGTCCCACTGTTTGTGCACCAGCCAGCCATGAGCTGTCGTACTTGTGTCAAAATAAAAGTTACTGGAACACAAAAAATGGTACTTGTGTCAAAATAAAAGTTACTGGAACACAAAAAATGGTACTTGTGTCAAAATAAAAGTTACTGGAACACAAAAAATGGTCCACTGAGTTCCTTGTGCTTGTTGTGTCTGAACGAACACACACACATATATGTGTGTGTGTGTGTGTATATATATATATATATATATATATATATATATATATATATATATATATATATATCCTTCTCATAGTCAAGATTATAGTAATTGTAGGTTAATCAAGTTTTTACTTTAAATTGTAAAGTTTTTCATATGCTATGATGATACTCTGAAGGAACACATTAATAAAATAAAATAAAATATTCCCCAAAAGCATTAACTTTAAATACTGATTTCCAGCATCCTACATTCGTCTACTTTGTTAGGTACTTGTATCTCAAAACAGGTTATTACATTTTATTTAAAATTTAGTTATTAACTATTTAAATGTAAAAATAAAGGTCCTTATTTAAGTTCGTTAAAGAAGAAAGCTCAGACCCAGAAAAATATCAAATTACATTTATTATTGACGCAGCCATTTGTGTGTTTGATAAGCAAATTTCTTTTTTACTGTCAGTCTAAAGAAACTTTACAATATAAAGTAACATACAAAGGACATCTTTATTACCTACACAAGACACCTAAGCCCCTAAGACACAGATCCAAACTACCCTACCATGAAATACAAAGCAAACCCAATGAGACAGACTGCTTCATACTGAATACTGTCATGTCGCCAGAAAGGACAATGAAAGGTACAGGAAATTTCCATTCTTCCTTCCCTCCCTCCAAAATACACCCAACCGTTCCCCAGTTCTTCTAATGTTACAGTATTATACATCACAATAGAAGTACAGAGATGGCCAACAATTGTACATTTAAGGACTGATATCAGTAAGAGTCAGTCTACACAAAGCCATTTTAAAATTGAAAACTGGAAGCAGATGTTTAAATTGACTAAAAGCCAATGTTTGCAATAATATCTTGTTTGATAGTCTTTTTATATTGAAAACGTACTTTTAGTCCCTTCATTCAATGTGTCCAAGTTGTTTATTTGTAAGATGGGTAGCCTTCATCTCTCTGATGGTTGGGATCTTATATTGCTCTTAATAGGGACCATGACAGTGACGTTTCCCTGCAGTAGATGCAGTTGTTTCCATTAAAACTGGATTGCATACTGAGGTTAGATTTATCTGGACCGCATAATTATTATTACAATTTATTACTTTGCTACCACTCTATCCTCTTGACAATTATATACAACTCTGTCTTCGGACTCACAAATGTTTTTCTTTTGCAAATACACTGCTGTATTCACAAATACCACTGTTTAAAATGTGTACAGTAAATTTGAATCTGATTATTTTCAAGATATTAATTTAAAAAATATTTTCTAGTATCCATATTTTATGCAATAGGGGGTCTCCCTCAAGTTCGTACTTTACACCAAACCATCTCTTTAAAATACAAAAACACAAATTCTTTATAACTTATATTCAGCTGTACTTGTTGGTTGTGACTGACATATCAAAACATGTCAATGATATCAAAATGCATTTTACAGTATTTACAATAAAATCAAAGGTGGAGGAATTAAGAAAGGGTGTAGACGGGGATGGGGTTGGGGTGGAGGCTGTGTACCAGCCAGCTCGGAGAGCACTGATCGCCCCTTGTGATCCTACCAGCAAAGCATGCCTGCTTCTGTCAGAGGGCAACCATTTGTCACTACCACATAGTCACGGGGACTGAAAGCATTTCCTGTGAAGGCCCAATCAGATTACAGGTCTTTGACAGACTAAAGAGCAAGCATAGATTTTAAAGACATCCCATAAAGCACAGTGATATGGGCCATCACAACACTTAACGAGCAATTAGAATGAAAGGGTGTTTGACGGAGTTGATCAGTGTGGCTTATCATACAAACCACAGAGTGAAGATTCAGTGATAAGTGACCGAAATCCCAAACTACACATTTTCTAAGTGCACATTTGACCACATTATCTAAAGAAAGGACCACTAAAGAAAAGATGGAACCACGCATAAAGATTCACAGACAAGTAGTGTATTGAAAATACAAATGAGATCCAATGACCAATAAGAGAAACAGGTTGTATTTACAGGCATGGGACTAAAAAACATGAGGAACTGCCATGTGGTGCCTGTAGGCATAGTTACCATCATCCTGACCTTTCTTCAGGCATTCAGGTAGGATTCTAAATCATTTCAAAATCAATACATGATGTCAAAGTCACAAGAAACATTAATGACAGCTCACATTTAACTGTATGGGTTTTCGCAATGTGTAGACAGAGGTGAGGTCTGCAGATGAACGGATTACAGTTTGGATACTTTGACGAGGCAAGTTTAGAGCAACTTTTTTTTTTTTTTTTTTTTTTTTAATAGCTATGCTGTGAGTAAGCCTACTGACAGTGGCCGCAATAAGCTTGTCATGCTACACAACAAAAACACAATAAAGAGAATACGTTAACACAAAGGTCAGGGATCGTGAGAAAGACAGCTAAAAAGGAACATTTGGGAGGATGCAAACGTTCGACGGATCCAGTGCTCGACAGTGACGGGGTGACAGTGATTGTGAGTGTGTGATGAAGGAACAGCTATCTTCTGGATACAGACTCAAACACTGGGATAGCACACTGTACTGTGGTATTCTGGTAGTGATGACAGCCGTTCTACGTAGAACACAGGAAGAGGTATATGCAAGACACAACAAATAAACAAAATAAAGAGACAAACGAATACCTAAAATCATGTAAACAGAGGTGTCATTGTGCATTCTTGAGGGTGTGCTTATTCTGTTTTAGATGTCGTTGAGATACAAATGTGCCCTTTACAGGAAAATTCATAAAATCATGACTACATCATAGCAATATCAATTATGAAAATCATAACAATAATATAATCAATAATATACAAATATATCATAATGAGACCCTTGCCGCCCCAATGCATCACCAGTTTAGCTTTTCCATTTCAGAATGTACACAGCAATCAAACATCAGGCTGAGTCCAACCTCTCTCTCCGACTGCCGATCAAAAGACACTGAAATACAGAGGAGAGAGAATGAGACGGGTCTGAACAGGCCGCCAGCCTTGGTGCTGTGCAGCAGCTTGCTAGAGTTTTTTTCTGGCACAGTCCAAGCCATACACACAACTATACACCCCCCCCCAAACACACACACACACACACACACACACACACACACACACACACACACACACACACACACACACACACACACACGCTATCGTTCTCTCTGGGCCCTCACTCTCCTGGGCCGGTGAGGATGGCAGGCAGGCAGACGGGGGCTGAGTGGAGGTTCGGCCTGTGGCTCCAGGCCTGCTTCCTTCCCACGGACGCCGCCGTGCCGGCGAGCGGCTCGGCCGGGAGCCCCGCGCTCCGGGGCCACGCCGGCCGGCCCCCCCCCCCGCCCACCACAAGCCGGGAGCGTCGGAAGGGGAGGGGGAGGAGGAGACGGGGCAGAGAGCGGAGCGAGAACCCCGCCGGATGCGGCAGAGAGGACAGGGGACAGAAGCAGAAGGAGGGGAAAAAAGGGAATAAAGTAAAATTGAAAAAACAAAATTAAAAAAAAGGTGGGGGGGGGAAAAATCAAACACTCATCGTCATGTTGGGTGAATACTGCAGAGAGGAGAGAAGAGGGGAGGGGGAGGAGGGGCAACCATGAGCACGTGCGCCACGACAGCCTTCAGCTCCACACAGTGATAACAACACTCCATGTTCAAAACTGGATGAAGGGGCGTTAAAAGCTGGATGTTAACACTCTTAAAATGTAACTGATAAGGAAACGATATCAAATTATATCGCGCTTACAGGAAACGTCCGAAAATGACCATCCTATGAGAAAAACATCTGATCTATACTGCACTCCAATATGCTGCATTTAATGAATTTATTTATTATTTCTTTATGCAACATTTGTTATGAATTTATAAAATTGGGACACGGGGCTGTTGCCATTTCAGCAGCTTCTTTAGGAGTGAGACTTGTATTCCAACAACAATGAGCATAAAGCCAAACCTTTCTAATGATTATCTCATTATCTAGGACTTATCTTATTCCTGGTTACACTAGAGCTTACTATTCGGCCTGAACACAGGCTTAGTCCATCTGATCCGTAAATAGGCATTTTTTTATAAAATGTTTTTTTTTTTATAAAAAACACTGATTACAAAGTGGTTATGGCAACTCAGCAGGTGTATATTTCAATTTGTTAACATAAAGCAATGGTACAGCAGGGTGGCAGCAGGCGGGAGATACGGGGTTAAGTGGGAGGAGACACGTAGCGGCGTGCGTTAACACTCACACTTTCACTTTGGAATGGGTTTAAGAAGTTGCCTGCCATCTCGCCATCGTCCCGCGGGGTCCCTGGTGGGTTGTTCATACCTGCCATGTTGTTTGGAGAGTTCTAGAAGGAAGGCAGTGAAAGCTGAGCAGGGTGTACGCGACAGCTGCCTAAACACCTCTGAGAAAGGTGAATGGATCTGAGAATGTCTGTGATTGCTATGCCACCTCAGGAGAAGAACCTCACCTTGGGCAACCCGTCCATATCCCCCGAGCCTGGGAAAACAGGAGGTGTCATAACCGTGACTACGGTGTCTAAGAAGACTTGGGTATCAACAGAACGGGCCTATGACGTCTACAGTGGATTGGCCACCAGCTTTGATCAAATCAGCTCCCGATTATGTCTGTACAGACTATGACTCACCCTTGCAACAAGCTTGCAGATATCCATCTTCAAATCAACACTACAAAAGCGGCAGGCTATGACATGTGCTCTTACGCTGGACAGTGACATATCAGTTTACACAGAGACAAAGAAATAAGCCTCACCTAGTGACCCATTCATATGGTGCGGTTCCATCGAGCCCATTCCACCCATCGGGCCGTCAGGGCCGGGCCCCATTGGGAACTACAGACACATTACATAATCATTACGGGAACTACAGACACATTACATTATCATTACGGAAATGACAGACACGTCACATCATCATTACGGGAACTACAGACACATTACATCATAATTACAGGAACCACAGACATATTACATCATCATAACTGGTTTGTACCAACAGGGTCATTATCAAAGGAATCCAACATCCCAAACAGAGAAATGCATATCTAATCAATTTGAACTCACATTAGGTCTGTTGCCACCGGGGCCAATTGGGTTCATCATGGTGTAGATGTTTTCACTGGAATTTGTTGAGTCTGGTTGAGCACGAACACATTGGTTAACACAAGTGCCATGTCTGAAGCCAGAGAGATAATTAGAGCGACAGGAAGGCCTATTCAAATCAACGTTGGTTTTTTTTTCCAATTATGCCATATTGCGTTTGATACAACAGAACGATGCAATAGTCAAGTCTGAATTTCCCTTTTCAACAATTCTGCCGGAAACCACCCCCCCGAAGACTCCCCGAACGAGCCGCCCACATTGTAGGTCCGGAAGGACATGCCAAGCTCCCACTAACCTCCTGGGCTGGGCATGATGGGCGTCCCTGGGGGTCCGCCACCCCCTGGAGGGCCCTGGCAAACAAGGCATACGAAAACAAGCAAAGGCATGAAAACAAGACCCTTCTTGTTTGTGGGAAAACACATGGCAACAGGCTGCTTTAAGTCCAGAAGCCACAGGGACACAGGGCACCGTGACACTTACCACATAGTTTCCAGGTGATGAAGATGAGTACGCTATCTGTGGGGAGGAAGACACGCATCGGGTGTGACTTAGTGACTCATGTTCCATAGGTAATAGCAAACGCCTGAGAGACTTGGCAAAGCAATGGATTTCGAAAGGAATACATAAAGCTATCAGGAAATAGACTTACTGAGTTCGGGTTAGGATTTGGCCAGGGACCTCGGCCGCCAGGAGCCCTTTGGGAGAAGACATAGAACCGGTCCGTTAGTGACCCGCTACGTGTGTGACCGTGCGGCCGCGGTCTGCCCCCTTCCCAGCGGAACAAAAAATAAATAAAAAAAATCCCACATTCCAGCCAGACATAAGAGGGCGCACAGGAACGTTCCCACTCGGACTCACATGTTCATTCCCGACATGGCTGGCCCGCCGAGAGAGTTCGGAGGGGGCCTCATCCCGCCACCGTAGTTCTGCCCAGAGAGAAGAGGAGAAGCGGCCTCGGTTAGAAATCCAGCGTCCGGCATGCACTGCGCCTGTGTTGGAGTCCAGGCCACGGTGCAGCACAGCAGCTCATGTTTACAGTACACAGTCCGTGCTGGATCAACACTCTACTGACAACTACTCAAAACGAAACATGTAACTCCAAAGGGGGCGGGTCCTTTGAATATTTGAGGAGTTTGGCATTCTGACTGACCTGTGGGCCCATACCTCCCATTCCCCTGGGCGGGTTCATCCTCATCGGGCCGCCCATGTTTGGATGTCCTGGATTTGGGGGGTGGGGGGGTGGGAGGGGTGTCAAAGTCATCTATGCGCCTTAAATGTGTTTGGTTTTAATGTGCAGCGCTGGAGCCGTGGCAGTTGACCTACCCTGCGGCCTTGTGGGGTCCAGGCTGTTGGGCAGGAGGGGCTGTGACCCTGGCACGCCCACTGGAGGCTGAGAGGAAACAGCAAGGAATGGAGGGTAAGCATGCGAGGGGGCGTGGTGAAGTACTGAGGGGGTGGGGCCATATATAAAGAGGACGTGTCCAAACCTGGTTTGGCATGCGGAGTGACGGACGGGGTCCACCTGGGTACCGTGGAGACATGAATGGCTGATGGGAGAGAGCAGAACAGAACAAGAAACCGAGCTGACCATCCAAACTGACACATCGGATGAACAGGTTTTGTTTGTGATGGTGTGTGAAGTATTACGGAAACAGAACAGAAAAGGTAATACAAAATAAAACGAAGAAAAATAATTCAATGGTGTTATATCCAAAATGAAAGACAATAAGGGTGGAAGCAAGAATTGGAGCGGAAAAAGAAAAGTGAGGCGGACATACTAATTCGAACCAGTAGAGGGCGCAATGACACCATATGAAGAGTGTGATTGTGCAGGATGAGCTCCATCAACAGTGTCTCTACATAATATACAGGGAAGGTGGTGTTGCGAGACATTCCACACACTTAACAACAAAAAGAACAGTAAGAATTGAAAAAAGAGATCAAATATATACAGTGGAGTTACATATGGCAACACACACACACACACACACACACAAACAAACACACACACAGGAACGTGGGCCAATCCACTCAGGTACAGTAGCCCTCTTGTTACCCTCTTGAATTACACACATCAAACTGGATACTCCCAGAGCAGTGTGCACAGAGAACAGACACACGAGGCCACAACAACAAACAACATGGCCTTCACAAACAATTAAACCCGCGCCAGAGCTGGAGCTGTGGGGTCAGCTGTGGGGTCAGCTGGAGGGAAGCTTACGTAATGGCCTCGCCCTTATGGGCCAGCCGCGTGCTTTCTCCCTTTGAAGTTTGGAGAGTGCCTGAGTGCTTATCAGCTTGTCCCGAAGCCGTGTGTGCGACTGCCCGTGTGCGCACGGGCTGGAGGATGTCTTGGTGCATCGATGCAAGCATGGGTGTGTGCGTGTGTGTGTGTTGAGTGTGAGTGCTGCATTATTAATGGGATATTGATGGGAGATGGGATAGTGTGTGTAGGGCTTAAGGAGGGAGCGACTATGGAGTTCTGGCCAGATGAACCTCTCCTTCTCATAGACTGGGCAACATGTTACATTATTTATCCAGTATCACTGCTACCATCCGGAAGCAGGGTGTGTGTATGTCTGTCTCTCTTTTTGTCTGTGTGTGTGTGCGAGCACTTTGCTAAAGAACACAGAATGAGGTAATGTACTACAGTGCACAGGAGAGAGTGCGAACAGGGAAAGGAGACCGAGAGAAGACTACGACGAAGACAATGAAGAAGACTATGAAGAGGCACGGAATGGCCACACGGCTGGAAGAGATCCAGTCCAGACAGGCCAGACGTTGCTCCCACTGATCACATCACCACTGCCCGTCTACGGTGCTCTCAATCCACTAGCCAACACACTGTTCTACCCTGCTGACCTCCCGGGTGCCGTGTCTGCGAATTATTGTGCATGCAGGAGCCGAAATGAGAAGTGGGCAAGGAGGAGTCGGCGAGGCTGCGCCGCGTGGGGCACGAGCGCCTTACCTGACCGTGGGGTCCCATCATGGGGTTGTTGGGGTTGTGTGGGGGT
>NC_137522.1:9785000-9787500 GCF_041902795.1 Electrophorus electricus | reverse complement strand
CCGGTCCTCGCGTGGAGTTTTAGCGTGGGGATTATTAAGAAGGCCAACCCTTGCTATACCAGGGGTTGGGGGTGGGGGTTGGTGGGTTGGGGGGGGGGGGGTTTGCAGATCCGGGCCAGATGCCAGTTCACAAGCTTTGTGCCTCTCTTTCAACAATCACTTCTAGTCTGCCTCACTGCCTCTGTCTGTCTCCTTCGCTCTAAACTCTGCCCCCACCCCCTCTCTCTCTCTCTCTCTCTCTCTCTCTCTCTCTCTCTCTCTCTATCTCTCTCTCTTTCGGCGGGAGGCTGCTGTGGGTCTGGGCCTGTGAGGTGAAGATTAGGGAAGTCTGGAGGGGTGAGTAGAAGAGCGAGCAGACCCCTAAACCTCCTTCCCTCTCTCTCAGGACTGGGACTACAGCGATGGGGTCACGGCGTTAATTATTGCCACGACGACTGTGGGCAGGGCACCGCAGCAAGCGGGCGGTCAAAAACACACACACACACACACACACACACACACACAGTACATGCATAATGCTCGTCAGTGTTAAACCACTAAGCACGTGGCATAAACTTCCAACAGCATGAAACACAAGTCAGAAAGGGTAACGGATAGAATGAAAGAGCTTTAATAATGTAAGAATCTGATATGGACAGAGAAATCTTTAGTAAACAATAGCAGGTTTCAAAGCAGGATCAAGTGTTGAGTTTCATGGTAAGATGCATCACAAACTGTTCAAAACAGGTCTGTAACTTGCACTGATAACAGAAGTACAGACGTACCGATCTTAATTATCTGCAAAGCTGTGTGCACAATTCAAGGTAGACAGAGGGAGAGTGAGAGAGATGGAGAGAGGGACAGTTAGGTGGAGATGGAGTGAGAGAGATGGAGAGAGGGACGGTTAGGTGGAGATGGAGTGAGAGAGATGGAGAGAGGGACAGTTAGGTGGAGATGGAGTGAGAGAGATGGAGAGAGGGACGGTTAGGTGCAGATGGAGTGAGAGAGATGGAGAGAGGGACGGTTAGGTGGAGATGGAGTGAGAGATGGAGAGAGGGACGGTTAGGTGGAGATGGAGTGAGAGAGATGGAGAGAGGGACGGTTAGGTGGAGATGGAGTGAGAGAGATGGAGAGAGGGACGGTTAGGTGGAGATGGAGTGAGAGAGATGGAGAGAGGGACGGTTAGGTGGAGATGGAGTGAGAGAGATGGAGAGAGGGACGGTTAGGTGGAGATGGAGTGAGAGAGATGGAGAGAGGGACGGTTAGGTGGAGATGGAGTGAGAGAGATGGAGAGAGGGACAGTTAGGTGTGAAAGGGTGATATACTGGTCAGTATGAAAATATGCCAAGATATAATTGGTGTCACATTGACCTGAAACAGATGCATATGGAGGCAAGTGCTTGCTGGGAACAGCACTGAGCATACACGCATGTGCAAACATGCATGTACACACACACACACACACAGATACACAGATTCACACACATACATGCATGCACACACAAACACAGACCAGACACACCCATGCACACATACACATGCGTGCGTACAGGAAATAGCCTGAGAGAACACTAAACAGCCTTTTCTTCCAGGAGTCCTCCACCCCTCTGTTCTCTCGTGTTCGTTCTCTCTCTCTCTCTCTCTCTCTCTCTCTCTCTCTCTCTCCCTCCCTCTCAGAGGGCAACTGATGCAGTGAAGAATACAGGGGCAAGACCTATCCCTCCTTCCTTAATGATCTCTCTCCATTTCTCATACCGTCTCTCTGTTTCTCTTTAACGCACACCAGCTCTATTTATGGAAAGCTGTGTCACTCACGAAACCCGGTCAGACGTTCTCTCCCCTGATCGCTGCTCATGTAGCATTAACGCTTTTCACCTCAGCTCACAGAAGATGCTGCCTCGCTTTGATCTTTCCACACGGCGGTGGCAGCGTGCGCCTACCCAGGTCTGAGGCCTGAAGTTCAAGATGAATTTCACATTTGGGGTTGCAGACTGATCGACCTCAAAGCTGACCTGGGATCAGTAATTAACTCGGCTGTAGAGAGAAACTTTATAACTACGTATGTTCTGAAGGAACAGTCTAACCTTCAACAGCAGCCACTGGCGTGTCCATCGTAGGTGGAGTCCACACACAAACTATGTGGATGCGTGTATGAATCATTGTTTTCACCCAAAGGGGTGGAGTCTGGGAATCCCCTGAGTGAAGATACACATGCAGCTCGACAGCAACACACACGTTACTGATAGGCTATCTCAGGCTGTTGTATTTACATATTAGGTTGTTGAATTGACATATTTTGCATATGTTGGAAACGTCCACACTGTGCTGTCTATTAAAACTATTTAGGATCCGCCTACCACTTCATGATAAAATATTCATATTGCTGTCTGAAAATCCAAACCGAAAATCAATCCATTCGAAGTGCTCTTAAAAAGTAAAAAAAAACAAAAAACAAAACAACCTAGACCCTTTCTAGTGGACCCTTTCTAAATATATGGTTACTGGCTGAGGACTGAACAGT
>NC_137522.1:9772500-9775000 GCF_041902795.1 Electrophorus electricus | reverse complement strand
CAATCTCAACTCTGCCACACAAGTGCCAGTTTGAGACAAATCCCACAGGCAAAGGGATCCCACCAGGGCAACGGCTCATGAACGCGCCAGCGCTACGAGGCCCGCAACAAGGCTGAGAGGCAGCGGGCTAGCGCTGATGCCTCGCTTTCTGCCTCACTAGCCGCCTTGCTAACTGCTTTGCTAGCTGCCTCACCAGCCTCCTCGACTACACAATAAGCCCTTCAGATTGGCCACTTGGACACCGAAGTTGCACTCATTAGGACCACCCGTGTAAACAGGCTGGCTTAGAGTTTCTCTTACAGTCTTCGTAACGCTGGTGGCCAAAGGGTGGGTGTTAATGCAATGATTAGCGGGAAGTGCTGTGTCAGGGACAGACCGGATGGTGAAAGGATGGAGGACATTGAGCCGGGTGGATGGGGTGGGGGCTCCATTAGCCATATTAGCATGCGGTTGGGGGCGCTTTCGTTCCGCATAATTGTGATGTGTTTTGGTGAATTGAGACTGAAAATGAGATGATGAAAAGATGCGCTGGCTAAATGTAGTGCAGCATATGGAAATGGTTTCATCTTTTTTTCCCCGTTCCACTTACCACCTTAAACCCTTTAGAAACTAATGTTTTCATATGTCATCCCACACATGCTTGCTTCCTTCTATCTTTGAATAAGAGGTGAGACTTCTTTCAGCTGCTTATTTGCCTAGCACAACACTGCTTTGCGCCCTGGGGAAGTGCAACTACACGCACACAATATGACTGGACAGATGGAAACAAATTAGTAGCAAAGTAGCATTAGCAGACCCTTGGGCTGTGCACCCTCTGTATCCTCCACACCAGGCCGCCCAACCCCCACCGGGCAGGGATCTGGGTACCGGGCTCCGGCTAGCGCCACCACTAAACAAAAACAACACTCCGGATCCAAACAGGGCCCATCCTCCACACTGTGCGGCAGCCGCACAGGAAAGTGCAGAAATATCCCTCGGTGGGTTGGTCAGATTAAACTGCCACTGTAATCCTCGTGGCTTTCACCTCCTTGTTCTCAATGGGATGGGAGGGGGGGAGGGGGGAGAGACAGAGAGAGAGAGAGCGGGAGAGAGAGAGAGAGAGAGAGAGAGAGAGAGAGAGAGAGAGAGAGAGAGAGAGAGAGAGAGAGACCACATGGGAAAAGAACTAAGGATAAATGAATGAATGTAAGAATGGACAAGTGAACAGTAAAATGAGTGAAGGCTGGCAATGGTTGAAGCAGAGAGCCAAAGAAAACAAACAGTAACAACTTTCTATATATTAGAGTTAAACTCAGATAAAATACCGGACATTTTTATAAAAAGCCAACTCACTCTTCTCTAACATTCAAAGAACATTCAAGGTTTTGTGTTTTTCTATGCACCCATGTGACCATAACCATTGCGCATATACTGTGTATCTCGCAAACACACGCACACACACACACACACACACAGAGTTATCATATCACATGTAAACACCTGCGTAGACTGTCTGGAAGCGTGCTTAAGCGTGACAGGAGAAATGGAGTTAACAGGTCGAGCCCCCTCAATCCCAGCAGGCTGAGCGATCCCTCGGAGAAGGCGGCAGGAAGCGGAGGACATCCTGTGACTAAAGCCAGCGCTACACGACTGGAGCACTTAAAAAAGCCACAACGGTGATGGACGGCCCGCATGACCAATAAAACCCGGGGGTGGGGTGGGGGGGGTGGGGGTGGGGGGGGCCCAGCAGGGCACGGAAAAGGACAAAGGCAACCACCGTTTGTCTTTTAGGGGAAGAAGGACAGCGAGAGAGTTTCCAGGCCCAGGCTGACCCCAGAAGACGCCGGCATGTTCTACAGAGCTGCAGAGCTTCTGCACCGATCAATCACCTTAAGAGAATCGTCTTTCTCGGTGCACCATCTCCATGTCTCATCTTCTGAAATGAGAGATGTTTAAGACAACTTCGAGATGGAGAGCGTCCCAGCAACTGTAGCCTCAAGAACATGTGCGAGAGTGCTCGCAGAAGCTCGAGACCTTTGATCTCCAGGGTTCCTGTGTCACTTCCTTCCACCGCTCAGCGTGGACACTACACTGGTAGTCGTTTGCTGGGGTCTTTACTCATATATGTCAACATGTCACTCCAAGTAGCGTCCGAGCTGAGTAGATTTAAGCACCTGCACCTCTGACCTTGTGCTCACCACCTCTGCTCACCTCACTGAGTTCTCACACAGCCAGTCATCTGTCCACCGGACAACTATGTATGGTGTAAAGAGAGCGTGTGGAAGTAGGATGGGAAATTTCCACATGGAGTCCTCACCAACTCTTGCATTTCTTACACTGTCTGTTCCGGGTAAATCCAGTCAACCCAGTAGCAGTTGCTGGTCAGGAGTCACAGAAGTAAAGTGGTGGTGTCAAGAACGCTGAAAGTGAACGTAGCCATAAACTGCCTCTCACCTTGCTGGTGCCTGGCAAACCATCATCATCCCTCCTCGCTGAGTAAAATTACCAAACGGTTCAGGAC
>NC_137522.1:9742500-9767500 GCF_041902795.1 Electrophorus electricus | reverse complement strand
CCGGCCTGGCCCGTTTGAAAGGCGGCTGAGCTCTGGGTTTAGGAGGTGAACGTATCTGGAGGAACGTGTTTGCAAAGACCGCCTTGTAACTGTTAAGGACTTAACCCTGTATACAAAGTGTCTTGGAGGCGCTAAAGCAAATTTGGCTAAGCAAGCTTCCTCGCTCGCATTCAGAGGATGGGCGTGTGTGTTGACACTTGATCCCAGCGAGAGTCGGAAAGAGCAGCCACACAAACAGGCGATATTAAAAGTGGCAGGTTTATTTTCAATGCCCAGCTGGTACGCAGGGGTGCTGCGGCGTGCACGCTAGCACGCGTGCCTCTGGCCAAGCAGCAAGCAGGGCGGGTGCCAGCTATACAGACGGACAACACATCACAGAGAGAGAGAGGGAGAGAGAGAGAGAAGGAGGGAGAGGGAGGGAGAAGGAGAGAGGGAGAGCATGTGTGTGTGTGAGAGAGAGAGAGAGAGAGAAACAGACAGTGAAAGAGGGAGAGAGAGGGAGGGAGAGTGAGGGAGAAGGAGAGAGGGAGAGCGTGTGTGTGTGTGAGAGAGAGAGAGAGAGAAACAGACAGTGAAAGAGGGAGAGAGAGGGAGAGAGAGAGGGAGGAAGAGTGAGGTTAGTAAAGTTGTTGGATCGATGGTCTCATTTTTTGATAAGGGGGCTTTAAAAAAACAACAACATACTGCAGTCTTCATATTTACAAAGTTACAGCAACATTTGTCTTTCACTCTGCTAAAGGTCAAACAACAGGTCTTTATTATTTCATCCCTCGGGAATTCCCTCGTCATTCCCTGACAGTAGCCATTCCTGTCTCCATGAATAACAACCGCATTCTTCCTGCTCACTGCTTGCCCTGCCGCGACCTGCCGTCGCCGAGTCTGGAGTCCCGTGTCACGCCTGGACCGGCAGAGCGAGACGCCCCGCACTCCAGCTCCTCATGGAGAGTGCGCGGTAATCGGACCATGGGAGAAAGGCACGCCTGCAGGCTAGGGCTGGCCGCCGTGCCGTACTTTTGTGTAATGACAGTCATTTATGCCAATTTCTGCCGGCGGAGGAACTTTACGTAGCGATCGCTGGACGCGGTCGGACCCCTGGCCGCTCGGCTAACTTCAAAGTGGCGGGGGAGTTGAGATCAAACAGGTCCGGCGAAAGGGGCTTGAAATTGCGTGGATCCTGATAGGGTCACACCTACACCTCAGCCTGACGGATGACCCGACTCCCTAACACCACTCACAGACACGGCACCACACACTACTAAGGAACGTCTTGGTATTTTACAACAAAATATTTTTTTTTAACATTTCAACAGCTGGCTTGTAAACAAACGTAAACCTCTCTGAATTTACAAATGTTTAACTTGTCATCGCAGATGTCCAGAGAGCATGTTCAAGAAGGCCGTGTAGTTTTTATCAAGACAACGGGTTCTTGAGGTGGTCCCAACAACCCAACTGGACTGAGCATATGAACCTGAACCAAGGCTCTAAAGATGCTACCAAACACAAATTTACAACCACACACAGACAGGAATGTCTTTGTATCCCTCCCAGCTGTGGACAATACAACATCTTTGAGAACATTTTATTAAAAAGACTTCAATAAGAATGTTTGATATACTATATGTCAAATAGCATACTTTGGGTAAAACCTAATACTATGAAACGAAAAATTTCAAAGAAATATCAAATGCAACATATAGTCCTGCTTGCAAGGTTACTGGTGCAGTACGCTGAAGGGAAGTGTGTGAATTAAGTATCCTGTACGCCACTGTGCTTTTAAGACAGTCCACCTCAGTAACTGTTAGCTAGCAGCATGTGACCTAAGGCCTTTTATTGGTGCACATCAGGTCACAGTATGCACTATTGACACACACACACACACACACACACAAATGTACACTATACAACTAAAGTAAACTTTAAATTCTAAACATTCATTTGGTTAAATAAATTAAGTGCAAACGTTGTGGAGCATCTCACAGTGCACAGCACTAGCCCATACTGCTGTCAGGAAACTGGAAACTAGTCATCCGATAGCCTTCATCTGTTATCCCGGCGATGTCGTACACACACGGTACCTGCGGACAGCCCCGACCGTACTAGTAAGGGGACAGACGAGAGCCATGGTGAGCACAGGTGCCCGATCTGTCTGGTTCCTGCGGGGACGTTTCACAGCTACCTCAGTGCACGCTTCACCCAGCCACTGCCGCAGTGTTGTGTGCACCTTCTACAGAGATGCGGTATTCATGGCGGACCCAAGCCACAGAGGATGGTAAAATGGATCTTCTCCATGTAACTCACATCCGGTCGTGACACTGTTGACCTTTGGCATTATTATACAGACAATTAAACCAGCGGCTTCGAGCAAATTACGTGTTTTATTTAGCATAGCCACAAAGGGGCGCTACTCTCGCATTCTGATCACGTTTACACCAATGGAAACATACATAAACAAACAAAAATATATTTTACCATCAAACAGAATAATGAGTATTGAAAAGAAGCTGAGAGAGAGAGAGAGAGAACGAGTGGGAGAGAGAGGGAGAGGGAGAGAGAGAGAGAGGGAGAGGGAGAGAGAGAAAGAGAAGGAAAGAGAGAGGGAGAGAGAGAAAGAGAGAGAGGGAGAGTCAAACAGAAAGAAAAACAGGCAGGTGAAACAGAAAAGGCATATGGGAAAGAAAGAATAAGTGTGTGTGTGTGTGTGTGTGTGTGTGTGTGTGTGTGTGTGTGTGTGTGTGTGTGCGTGTGCGAGCACGCATGCGTGTGCACGTGTTTGTGAGACAAAAGCGTTCAAAGCCGCTTTTGAAATCAAGACCACCTGGAATGGCTGGAACAAACCCGGTGGAACACCGCAGCCAGGCTTCACTCCACCGCCCCAGAGAAACGCTCTAGTCTCCCACCCACCTGTTCCTCGCCCGGCCCGCCAACGGCTGGCCCACCCGACGCAGCGGCGTTCATCTCCCCCCAGCCTGTCCACTCCAGCCTCGTGAAGGACCACCTGTGTCCGCTCCCTGCTCGGTAACAAGCGTGCGGCCTTTCATAGGTGTCCGTCATTTGCTCCTTTAGCCCCCAGAATATCGCATGAAGGGCTATCACGTGACGCAGGTCTAGTTGTTCCTGGGGACATGCTTCTGAATGCTGTCCATGAATATGCATGACCAGAGAGGCGGGGTCAGTTATGCGTCCTGAAGATTGGCAGATGTAGAAAATAAGCAGGGAACAAGGCCCCCAGCGTACACGGGAAGAGCCTAAATGCTAATTTCATTGGTCACTTTCTACCAGCCAAGTCAGTTTCTTATCATTAACACCACTGACGCAAAAAAGAATTGTGCAGGCATTATTTGTACGTGCAATAATAATAAAAAAAAAAATTGTGATTTGTTGGATCGTTAAAACCTCTGACACCTGTTCCTACACCAGTAGAACTTTCAGTGAATGCACTAAATGCTTTCCTTTATTTTCTGCAAATTCCTACGTATTTAGCAGTGCATGCTTTTGTTTCCCCAAGCCTGCAGCAAATAGTACAGATGTCGGTTTAGCATAAACTCCAGGTGCTCGCGTCAGGACCCCAGGATGCTCTCTGGAACCGCGCACCGCCGATCGGCCTCCGCCGCTGTGTCTCGCGCCCCACGCTTGCTATGTTGGCCGCCGAGCGACATGCCAAGAATCGATGCCCAGATGTGTTTTAGGATACAATAAAGATGTGAGCACAAACTTCTGTTAGCCATGCTAAGGTGCTTGAGGCCCCTAAGCCAAAGATGGGGGGGGGGTGTCTGTGGGGGTCTTTGCTGTGCTGAGATTGCCAGGTCCTCTGGTTCTGGGGGCATCGCCAGAGCCCCAAACCCCATAAAAATCCTCAGATTAGCTATGAACCATTCCCCAGATTTGAGGATTAGTACATTGTATCCCATTATCTTTCCCAAACTGGAGGACCTGAGGAGCCTGCTTCACAAGCCGCATGGCACGGAGTGAGACAGAGAGTGAGCGTGAGCGAAAGGAAGGTCTCGGTGGGAAAACTCTATCAAAACCACCAGCAAGTCAACAAAGTTCTGGACCAGGGAAAAAAAGCTGACACTGAAGGAAAAGAAAGAAAGCAAGATGTGTAATCCTCACCACAAAAAACCAGCGCAGAAGCTCTGAATGAAGAGGAGAAGAAGGCAATATTGCAGGAGTGAGAAGGTTCTGACTCGGGGGATTGTGCTTGTTTTTTGCCCGTGATCCACTGGCCTGCTGGGGAACGGGCCCTGTTATCAGCCCAGCCCGAGATAGCAGGCTTGATGGGGCGGCCGGTCCCCTGGGATCCCGGGGCTCAAGTTAATCAGACGGGGAGAGGTCTGGGCCTCCACCTCCTCTGCCCTCCTCCACCCGCCACTCATCACAAACTCCATGATAACACTCTTCACACAACATTAGACCAGACTCCACACACCCACCCCCGGAAGAGACGGACGCCGTCCTCAGGTTCACTCGGGAGCAGCCCAGGTCGAGGGCTGCGTGCGTATGAAGGGATTTGTCCCGCAGCAGTCGGGAGCGAGGCGGTGCCGACGATCTCGGACCGCGGCCGTCCGGACAAGGCTGCCGAAAGGCGAAACCTCTTTCCAAAAACCTGCAACCACCACAATCCCAGGGTAATTATCGAAAGTAGGCTGCAATGAACTGCACTGCAAACAATCTGCTCTGCTCAGTGTGGCAGATACGCCCCGACCTTCTGAACCTCAAAGGGGTCGAGGGTCAGGGGAAGCTGGTCATTAATCCTGTGACTAGAACTTGGGGGCAGGACATTCATGCCTCTCTGTCTCACCCCGAGTCCCCAAGGTCTGGTAGCACAGAGGGGACGCACAGTCTGCTGAGAATCCGGCCCACTCCAAACTTCCGAAACACTCCAAACAAGCGGTTTGAGCGTACGCCAAGATCACATCAGACATTTCAGCCATGAGCACGGGTGGTCAGCGTCACACGCGGAGGCCTTCGGACTCAACCACTCGCTACAATCCCAGGTGTCCACTTGGATGAGAGTTAAAAATGATTAGGCATATAGATTAATTGAACACACGTCTGGCTTAATTAAGCATGGCGTTTAATTAACCGTGTAATTAATCTTATAGTGGCAATACGCACTCACGCACGTGCATGCGCACACACATATGTGCACAAAATCAAATCTGTTGAAACTTTGGCAATCAGCTGGCACGGAACTCTAACTGTGACTCACCGGCAAGCCCAGAAAATTAAACGTCTGTGGCAAGAATAGAATCATAATCCATTTCAAGTCTCAAGACAGCGTGGCCCAGGTGAGGCTCCAGAGTTAGCAGTTAGCACTAAATCTTAGCCACTTTATCATTCCGTGTGACACGTCCTCCACGTCTGGAGTGCGTTCACCAGTTTTAACGCAGTTCATGTGGGGGCTAAAATATATTTGCCCAATTTATGTGCGATGCTAAATGTCTACCAAGGAAAACACGTGCGGGAAGGATAACAGAGTGCTGCTCCGTCAGGGCCCAGCAGCAGGGTGGTGCCAGGGGGCAGCCGTTTGGCAGGGCACGTAGGCGCGGCCGTTTGCAGTCAGAAAACTGTGTCAGCAGAGAGCCTCGCTTGACGGCGGCCGAGCGCACGAGCCGCATGTGCCTCGAGCGCTTCCACACCAACATGGCTGACCCCTGCAGATGAAGAAGCTGTAGGGGTAACTGCTAAGGAAGATTGCTGGACTGTGGTTATCCTGGACAGCCCCACGTAGTCTCCCTGTCTAGCTAAAGCTTCACTGGGTAGAGGGAAAATGCTAGACGTGAGGCGTCATCTCCAAGAGAGAGATTTTGGTATCATATTACCGCTATCACGGCAGCAAACATGTCACGACAAAAACCAAAACCACCCAGATGCTGGTCTGCGTTTCACACTGGTCACCCAACAATCGCACCCAATAAAACGCTTGTTCGATATGAACAAAACGGCAAATATGTTGCGCTGACATGTTTGATAATTCACTGGTCTGGCACACCAGCCTGCAGCGCGGGTGTAAACCCGCTCAAGCCAAGAGCAAGAGAAAAGGCGCTGGTTTGGTGCAGCGCCCCAGAGGACAAAAGGAAACTCACGTAGTCGTGGAAAGCCTTGGCCTCACTGGAATGTTCGCACGTCTCCCGCCGGTCCGGAGCTGCGCAGTACAGATCCCAGAATACACTGCGAAAAGAAACAGGGCGGAGTGAGGCTCAGTGTTACGGAAACGTGCAAGCCAGCCGTTTAACCTACGCTGCAGGGCAGAAGTGCAGATCATCATGGCCGACGCATCGCTAGGGCTGTTTCGGCTTGCTGGTCTTGGATCAGGAGCGCATCAGGAACAAAACTAAAAACTGGTCTCAGATCTGTGGTTGGGGCAACCTCCTGGCTCCATCTGTCCAACGCTTACTGACCAGCATACCGATCTTGGATCAGAAATGCATCAGGAACAAAACTGAAAACTGGTCTCGGAGCTGTGGCTGGAGGCGGTCTCCTGGCTCCATCTGTCCGGTGCGACTCGAGAGCTTTCATTTAGACGGTCCTGGCGTGGGCCACGCCCTCGCCTGCCTGCCGCGCCCTGCAGGGGGACTGATCAATTAACCGTGATATTTGTTAATTAAGGGAACACAGTCCTTAAAGGCCCTAGACGGGAGCAGGTTTCACTCCAAATGGTCCCTTAATTACTTCATTGAAATTAAGTACCTGTTTAACAGGTCTGCGTTAAATGGCTTTCGCCCTCGCTCTTTAGACATTGATTTAATGGACGCTTCAGAAAAGCTGCTGAACCAGGGGCTCCGGAGAACCAACCAGAGTTGTTTCATCCTCTCCAAACAGCGTTTGTTTTTGTTTTTTTTTAAACCATATGTCTTTTTTTGCTGATGGGACAAAATTAGAGCTCTGTTTTTAATGTGTGTGTGTGTGTGTGTGTGTGTGTGTGTGTGTGTGTGTGTGTGCGTGCCCACGGTGGAACGACAGGTCGTTGGGGCGGTCCGGTTCCTCGCAGCGGATGGGAGGAACGCGGCCTGTTTGTGTTGGTGAGCGCGGCTAAGGGGAGCGTGCGCGGCACGGCCCATAAATCACCCTCCTTTATGAGCGGAACATGGACGCGAGGTTAAGCAACATTACGCTCGCCCAACGACAAAGCCGCAGAGCGGCGGAACAGAGGTGCATTATGGGAGCAGGGGCTACGTCCCTCTAAAATAGAGGCGGTTTTCCCGACACAACGCACGCAAGGGCTGGGAGAACAAGAGACACAGATTAATAAAAAAAATAAAAAAAACTGTGCAGGTACAACAAGGAACAGCAATAAGACCGACGAGGGAGTGAAAACCTCAGAGACAGAGCGAGGCGTGGATGGCCCCGTAGCCACACCACAGTAAATCCAGGTTGCATTATCGTATCTATCAGGCGGCGTTAGAGCGACGGAAGCTTTGTCGGAGAGTTGCTGGAGGGACACTACAGGACCATCTCAAATCCAATCAGTGCATGGGGAAATGAAATAAGGCGCCAGTTACACTTTGTTACTGAAAAGCTGGAACTAGGCTCACTCTGAGGCAGGAGCAGTGATCTCACCGAGATAAAAAATACCCCCAGTCAGTTTAAGCATGTTATATCTGCTAAAAGCTGGTGTAGGTGACCCCTGACCTAATTTGGAATTTAAAATATTTTTTATAACACCATTTTAAATATGATATGTACCTTTTGTTTCATCTTCGGCATGTCTGCAGTATCAACTGTACCTAATATAATACTGCAGTGGCCCTGAGGAATGCAAGGAACCCATAGCCAACGGTGTCACCTGGATCTCGTTCAGCGAGCCCCACCACCCAGCCTGCATGCACACACACACTCACACACACACACTCACACACACACATGCACATACACACACTCACACACACACTCACACACACACTCACACACACACACTCACACACACACATGCACATACACACACTCACACACACACTCACACACACACTCACACACACACACTCACACACACACATGCACATACACGCTCACACACATGTACACACACACACTCACACACACACATGCACATACACGCTCACACACATGCACACACACACTCACACAGTCTCTGTCTCTCACACACACACACTCACACATACATACACACATACATACATACATACACACATACACACACTGTCTCTCTCTCACACACACACACAGATAAAGGGCTAAAGCTACAAAGGGCTCATCAAAGAGAGGCAAAACTCTGTTCACTACTGTAGCCAACAAGAATCGCACCAAACATTTAAGAAAACAAAATAAGTTTTAGGTGATCCAAAACCAAAGCTTACATTAGGCTTCCTCATGACATCAGTGCTATACTGTAAATCAGACAACTGAGGACTAAATGTAGCACAGATCAGCTCATGTATAATTGCATCCTCCATTTAGACACAACCCTCCACAGCCTAACATGATCCCGTTAGACACAACCCTCCACAACATGATGTGAACCCGCTAGACACAACCCTACACAACGTGACGTGATCACTTGTTAGACACAGCCCTCCACAATGTGACATGATCCTGTTAAGACACACCCCTCCACAACGTGACGCGATACCTTGTTAGACACAACCCTCCACAACGTGACGTGACCCTGTTCGACACAACCCTCCATAACGTGACGTGACCCTGTTCGACACAACCCTCCACAACGTGACGTGACCCTGTTCGACACAACCCTCCACGTGACGTGATCCCGTTAGACACAACCCTCCACAATGTGACGTGAACCCCTATTAGACACAACCCTCCACAATGTGACGTGATCCTGTTAGACACAACCCTCCACGTGACGTGAACCCCCATTAGACACAACCCTCCACAACGTGACATCTTCCTGTTAGACACAACCCTCCACAACGTGACATGATCCCGTTAGACACAACCCTCCACAATGTGATGTGATCCCATTAGACACAACCCTCTTATAGACATTGGACTTTCCCTCATTCTGGTCTGTTTTCCTTCAAACTTTGGTTTCCTGTGCTCAACCTGTTTGTGTTCAAATAACAAAGAGATTTGGTGGACTGCAGGTTTGTTTTCACTGCCCCCAAGACGAGGAATGTCCGCTTGAGGGCATCTCCGATCTGATCTGGGATGTATTACAAAACCGAGCTCCTTCACTTCCATGACCATTTCCGAAGGGGAACTCTGTCACCATGCAGGGGGCGAATCTTTGTACGTGATAAATAATGGCACTCACACTCCTGCTAACTGAAACTGATTCCTAAAATTGTCTCTGGCAGGACTGACACCCCACAATCCTTTATGTGTGCTCTACAATCGGCCCTGGTGCTGCTGTTTCAACCCCCCCCCTCCACACCTCTCCCCCACCCCCACAACAGGAAACTGCCTGAGACAAGGAGGGAAAAACAGAGAGGCATGGAAGAAGGGAGGAGATTTGGCTGTTTAACACAAAGGGGCCTGGAATGCAAGGAGTTAATCCATTTGAGGACTCTTCCGCAAACAAAGGACAGACCTCCAGACAAAGGTTGAGGGGAGAGGGAGTGACTGAGGGGGGGGGTGGCTTTCCCTTACCATCTGGCCCTTTTGTTTGGGGGAGGGGGTTGGCTAGGACATTGGTGAGGCCGATGCTCTTACACCTCCTCCCCGAAACCCTGAAGTGACCCACCCTCCCACCAGTGGCCCCAGACAGACGCTCCTCTGCTGGGTTGCCCCCTCACTGGGGCCCTGGGCACCCCCTCTCCCCCACCACACCCCTGCACCACCGCCTGCATCTCCTGCATGCGTGGTTACTGGGGCTAGACGTCTGCAGCCCACCGTACTCCATCAAGCCCCTAAAGGTCCCCCTTTCAGACGAATCTGTGCAAGGTTGCTGAGTCCTGTCACGTCTCTGCCACACTCCACAGTCACCATACACTTTGTGGAGCTCTGCTTACAGTAACAAAAGGCCAGATACTCCCTTAGTACATTACGTGGTACCACACTGATGTATTTCTAAACACTAGTTCACATACTACAGGGAATAATGTTCCATTATTTCGGTAAATTCCCTTCTCAGGAAAAAGTGCGGCCTGACCCGTTCAAATTTACAGAACAATCTCGGATTAGTGTTAAAACGCTGCACGCAGGGCCTCACAGGATATTTTTAGAGTGAAACATGCAACTTGATCATCGTCAACCCACAGTCTGCCAATTTTTTGAGATGATAACGAATTACAGAATCGATACATACCACCACCAGGAGTGCAGGAACCCGGGCGGCTCTCCTAGAGTGATATTCTTCTCCCATCGGATCTAAAGATAGAAACGGAACAGCAGCGAGACAAAAACGAGAGAATGAGTGCGCGTCTTACATTGTTATGGGAGTATGGGTGGATTACAGTGCTCTGCCACTAAAAAAGCATGAATATGTAAGGAATTATCGATGATACTTAAGGAGTCTATGGTGCAAGGTCTGCATTTCCGAAGACACCCCACAGAAGCTGAAACTATCCAGAGACTGGCTCAGCGTTTGGCTGTGCACCCTGGTTCAGGAGGACATTCTGTATCAGTGCAGTAGATGCCAAGTGATAACTGCGAGCTCTAAATGCTGACTTGTGGTTTTCGAGCCCTGTGTGTATAGACGTAGTTGATTAAGAATGCTTTTCTCTTTGTGTGTGTGTGTGTGTGTGTATGTGTGCACGTTTGAGTGAAAAGTGGCCTGGCCCCTGGTGGCTCAGGGTGTGAGTGGAGGGAGCTGCAGCAGTAATTGGGAGGATGAGGCAGGAGGCAGCAGGTTGGAGGTTGGAGGCAGAGGCGGGCAGGTGACTGCTCTCTCATTAGGCCCCCGACACACAGGTGTGCCCCCCTGCAGGGCCTTAAAGACCTCCCCCTCGGGTACGTGAACATGTACACATCTCTACAAGAGGAGACAGGAGGCTTCTTTTTTCCCCAAACCTCTGCTAACCAGTTATTATGCATTTTCTTTTCTCTTCTCCGGGCGCGGTCTCCTCCGGATCGGGTCAGGATCACCTGGGAGGGCGCGCACCTCCTTAGAAGGACGGGAGGCCTGAGTCACCGTGTCCTTGGTAGGATTCTCGGGGCACATTCACGAGTGCTCTGACCCGCCTTCGCCACAAAGGAGAAGGAGTGAACTCTGCTGCCCTCTTACTCCCACTCGCCAACGTGCCAATTGCCTTTCCCCCGGATGAGGATGGCATACGGAATGCCTCAGAGGCCAAACCGCGTCACGGGGCACACCCCTGCCCCGCAGACTGTTTTTATCCTACCACTCTGAGGTACCACCAATGACTCTTTGATAGCAAATGTGTCTTCTCAAGTAGTCCATATGTGACATATAGGGAATTAGCTCTGTGACGTTAGAATGCCCCAAGCATCCTCACCAATGCCACTCCATTCTGAGTGGACCTCATGTATAATAAAGTCACCAGTGCCAAATTTACACCTGCAGGGCACCCTGGAGCCTGCTGTAGTTCCACAGTGTACACCGCAGGCCAGTTTAACACTGCAGGTGTTAACGCTAGCGGTTTTTGCTGTGTGAGTTCATGTCAAATTCGCAAGCTACCTTTAGCCTGTTCCTAACGTTTTAAATGCAACGTGACCAAACTGATATGAATACAAAGCAAAGGGGGCTTAAATGGCTTTACACGGCATTAGGACAAGCCATTTACACTGAGCTACTGCAGGAAACACTTACAGGACAGTGTGGTTTATGACCAAAATGCGAGTGGACTGTTTTGTTGTCTGTGACCCAGGTTATAGCATGCCCCTGTAGTCACTAAGCAACACTAAAAACTCTTCTATTCATCTGACTGTCTCTTCCAACTCTTACTACGGCGCTGCATCTGTGCACTAACTGCGCTCTTGGATTGCGGTAGGATGAGATATGAAATATACATCTACACCCATACAGGTTGAGATGTTAAGTATAATATCCATTTAACCACTCAGATCTTGCAGTGTCTAGTTTTTGTCACTGCTGATCAGTTTTCACACGTTCCACATCGCATTCAAAATCCAAACGAGGGAGGCCACACTGTGTTTTCCCCTTACAATTTCTGTCTTCATTCAGGGTGGCATGAATAAAAGATGAAATATGGGGACATGAGAGAAATATCAGTTATGCTGTTAAAACAGTGGTCATGCAAACAAAGCCCGCCATTGCTTATCGGCAACAATAGAAACTGATGGGATCCTTTTATTGGCAATGAAAGGGATCGGAGTGGAGCGTCTGGGGGTTAACAGCGCAAGATTAGCCTATTCACCTTTCTCACAGACGAGACTTAGCCACGTTTAGCACGTGGCCGGGTTTAAGAGCCATTACGGGAAGAGCGCGCGGGAGCGTCACCTCCACTGTGGCGGCGCTGTAGGCTAAAGCGGCTCCGGCGCGCGCGCCGGCCGGCGCCGACGCGGGCTACGCTAGCGGCTCTCGCGCGGGCAGAAGCGCCGTCGCTGGTGCCAAAAAGAGCAAATCCACTTGAAATCAGGCCAGCTTTAGCTGCACGAATGTTAATGGTGCCGCTAATAATAATGCGCAACTGAGCAGATCATTGGCTAAATGTTTGGAGCAGTGTTTGGAGCTCGTATTTAGCAAATGCGGGTTCAAATGTTGCCACAGCCAGTGACAACCTGAAGGGCTCGTCTTAAAAACTTGGAGAAGCATGAAACATTATACAGATTTCTATAAGGTTTATTGTAATTGTTACTATAAGGGTTTAATAAACTGGATACAAGCATTTAAACTTCTTAAAATGTGACTGTTAGTTACGGTGTTTAAAACGGTTTTATTAGCAAGGTTTTAAGGACAGTGTGAGGTTTGAGATACAAATATTAACACATGAAAACACTTTTTCTCTCTGTAAGATTCTTTAGATTCTTGGGGTTCTTTGGAGCCTGAACAGCAATGATATTTAAAGAATTTTGAACACTTCAGCAAACGATGGGCAGCAGCAAAGTGACTCTCAGCCTTGTGCAAGAAGTGGCAGGTGCAAGCGTCTTAAGGACACACCAGACAAATAAACTTAGGTGTCAAATACCTCTAACGTCTGATATCCCCTCCTCTGTGCTCATCACGGTAACCCTGAGCAAACCATGTTGAAATGTGTCCCAACACAAACTCATTCTAAATTTAGCAACTAACAGTTACTACAAATTTTGATGGTTCTAAAGAAGCAAACTCAAAAGAGAAAACATCTCCTTGCTAGGGGTTTCTGCCATGGGCAGAGGCAGAGTATGGAAACAAAATATGTGTCACATGTAATTTTAAGCAAATGAGGTCATAAACGTTAAGAAAATGAAGGCCAAGGATGACACGTTATCTAGTTTTCCATTCTGTGGAAGATCACCATGCTTACATCTAAAGAACAATGAAACGGCAACGTTCTGCTGGCCAGCATTCAACCCAAAACACCTACTGAGTCTGTTGGTAGCATGTAATAGGTTTTCCCTCCAATGTCTTTAGTAGACCTTTAGTCAACAGCTGAGACTGTGCATCCTGGCAGTCTGATTTGACTTGACCCCTGTATGACCCTTAATGCATATTCCGTCCCCATGCCACACAATTGTTTGGATCATGCATCCATTCAGTGGAGGAAGTTCATCTCCATAAAGCACTTACCTCTGACAGGAAGGTCTGTGCGGATTTCTGTGCACCAACATGCAGCAAGTACTCGTACACATATAAAGCTAACCTGCAAAACACAAGCAAAACAAAAGATATCACCAAACAGGTTCTTTTTGCTTCGTCTTCTTTTTTTTAGTCTTGTGTTGCTGTCCCGGGTCCTTATGGCGAAACCAGAAGAAGATCTATACCAGACGGACTGCCTTTGCGTAGTCATATACACGCGTACACATGTACAGTACAATGGAACGCTTCACGTCACATGTGCCAGGTTCTTTGGGAACTTTGGCCAAAGTGCTTGGTCAGCCCCTGTACGGAAACCCTGGAGCCCTGAGGGCCAAGGGCCTTGCACACGGGCCCAACTGGACAGGACATGAAGGGCCTGAAGTACCTGAACTCTGTGTATATCTGTCATTTCTTACATCAGAGGTCAGTAGGAGGAAGCCGGGACACAAGCTAACACTATTAAAGGGGAAGACGTCCTTTAGAAAGAAAAGCACATCACCACAGGGCAAGCTAGTGGTTTACGTTCCCAGAGTGCATTTCTTCCGTATCACATTGGTCATATACACATAATTAAGTGCAATGCTAATCCTGTTTATGAAGAATCAGTTCAAATTTGTGCAATCTATTTCCAAGACCTTGTCCAGCACAGCCTACTTGTCAGGACAGAAATAAAAGAATATTTAGTGTCTCACAGTGAGCCAGACACAGGGCTCAGAAGTGTCCGGTCCATCCCAGATCCTCAGAGTCCCGAGGATGACACAGAGAATGCACAAGAACATCCCAGACAATTCCCACATGCTCATCTTGCTTTGGAGGCTCTCGGGTAGTCAGGTCTCTGAGACCTCTGACCATGAAGTTAGAGTTGACAAAAAGGTGACCTATCAGGTGGCTAAAGCCGTCACATGGCTAAATGCCCTTGCTGTTGCTGTGGTGTTGATGTCAGCTCTGGAGGACAGTTCCTGTCACCATGTTGGAAACTAGGACCTTAATTAGGAAACAAGTCGAGGTGAAATCCCAACAATACTGTCTGACTTGGAGAGGCTGACCATGTACAACAACAGAAACATCACCAGTGTTAAATCCACTTCTGCAGGGTTAAAGCTATTTTAAATTAAATTATATTACATTAGATTTTATTAGAGATTTTATTCTACACAGGTGAACAGCTGGTGAGTTTAGCTGGAAGTGTCCAATCTATCACCACATTCTTGACTGACTGTCTGTGGGGTCAACCGAATTGGTTGACCTCCCCTACAGTTGTAATGTACAAACCATGGTGGGTATTGCCCCTCTCGCACATCATGTACAGATCCAAAGAGCACAGGCAAAGCACTGTTTTTCAAACTTTCCCTTCCTTAAGCTTTGGAGGAAGAATAATTTGCATTTTGAATGTCAATATGGTAGCGATGGTCAGGAATATCTCGCGTATTTCTGCTTTTGCTCTGACACTCAGCAAGGGCCCCTCACCGTGTGTCCAGTCATATCGCGGTAAGCTCCTGCCAGCCTAACCTGAGATCACGTCCTGACATCTAGCCTGCGGCACCCACTCGAGGATCCTTTTAAGCATAAATGGAACAGAGCCAAGATTTGCTACGCTCAAGCACAGACAGTTAACCAATGAACCTTCCTGTCTTGATTTCAATAATTCAAGCTCAAGGTTGGGTCCAGAGATATACTGGAGGAGAAGTAAGTCCTATCAGCAGGGCTGGGCCTGGATGGATACAGCATGAGAAGAAAGGCTGTGGAGCAGACCTTACAGCAGGCGTGTCCTGGAACGCTTTTACAAGCACATCCATCTGCCTCTTCATCAGCAAATATACAGAGTACTTACTAACAATGCTGACAAAAAGAATATGAAGGTGAATCCATAACAACATAACCTAACAAAGAGCCATTACGTCTCTCATTTCATGCATTGCTCCTTTAAGACAAATGGGTACAATGTTCTACAGTAGACAATTACAGTATCACTGTGTAATAAAGGAACCACTACTTCATCCCTCAGACAGCTGACAACACAACAAGCCTGGATATCTTCAAACTCAACGGAGATGTTTTCGCTAAACCTCCAAAACTGCTCTACAAATCGTCATGGTCCAGTTGAATTCTGGGCCTACTCTTCCATTGCATCTTACCTCATCAAACTGATCGCGCTGTGTTAAGTTCTGGCGTGTGCGCTTTAACGGAATTTTGACTAAAGCTTTAGGAGCAGTTGTTCACCAATTAATGTCTGATAGTTTCATTCCACCGGAGTGAAGTAACGCAGAACTGGTTCGAAGTTGCAACAAGATGAAACAGACATGTGTGTTGATAAACTGTCTTGCTGTATCCCATATTAATCAATCATTTTGAAAAATGTCTCAAGAGTCATCTTCACCGAAAATCTGCAAATAAAGGAAAAGCAAATTCAGTCATTAAACTAAAAGCCCCCTCTGAATGTACCATCTAAATATTTGGAGTCAAACAGTCCCCTTGTGGAGCAATTCAAATGATTAGAAACTTAACCATCACAGAGCTCAGAAAAATTAATTGGCTGCCACATTTAAGTCTGAGTACTCTGCGTTTATCTTAAACACAGCAAATCAGATGTTCTTCATGCAAAAACATAGTGGTTTTTGTGTGCGTGTGCACTTCTCTTTATATGTTGTTGAAAACATCTCTATGGAGGAGGCAGAACCATCTGGAGAAAATCAAAACCATACATTCAGACGTACACTGCCTCTTCACCGCTCCAGTGCAACTCAACAGAAAAAGCCCAAGAAAGTGATCGAGGTGCAGAGAAGGGAAAAAACACACTCCTATCATTACACAGGCTACTTTGCACAGCATTCGGTGCTCAGGAGCCGGACACAGAAATCCCCCTCTGTTTGAATGTTGTGCCCCCACATTGCTCTCAGATCTAGCCCTCAAAACCTTGACCAATGAAATCGAAGGAAAGACCAAATGTAGCATGCTCAACTAAGCAAAAAAGGGGCTGTTTCTAGCAAACAAAAACCACCAGCGATCCAAACACCAGCAGCCTGAAGAGCTGGGTCTGCTTCAAAACCATTTTACACATTCGAATAGTAGATTATAGACCCAGTCTGAGCAGCAGTGGTCCTGTACGCTTCAGGCCAAGGTTGAACAGAATCTAAACCTGTTTGCCATATTTGCAGTCAGGAAGAGCTTTTTAATCACTTGTCTAGCAAGTACTGTGAAAAGCCTTGAAAGTCACACAAATTCACCTTTTAATCGGTTTGGTATATCGACTTGCAGTGTTCGTTTTGCACAGGTCTCTTTTCCTTCATTCATTCATCTTCTAACCTGCTTAATCCAATTTATGGTTGTGGTGGGCCGGAGTCTCTGCTGGCTGCACAGGGCACAAGGAGGAAACCAACCCTGTATAGGGCACCAGTCTGTCTCACACACACACACACACACACACACACACTCACACACACATACACACACACCCCACTGGTCTATCCCAAAATAGCAAAACAAGAGTGTAAAGTAACAAACAGGCTCCTTTAGTAACACAAAAAGCAGGATAAAACTGATGAATGGAATGAACTTCAATGACTCTTTAAGACACTGCAACAATGCAGAAGTTAAAGAAGCAGCAGCCTGCACAGCTCACCTTCTCCTCACCTGTGTGACTGACAAAACACCAAACAGCAGGCTGGAGAAACAGCAGTGAGAAACAGCGGGGAAATGCCGGATAGTTACTGCAGCATTTTCTGATCAGAACTTTGTCCTCCGTCATCTCCGACGTCTCCCCTCTGGTCCAGGTGTTGTCCAATATTACCCCCACCACCCAGGGACGTCCAATACGACGCCGACCATCGTCAGTCCTCGGATTCATACTTTACACGGTCTCGTCTTACGCTTCTATACAGACAGGTGATGAGTGATGTCTCCCAGGTGAAGAGCAGAGCAGAAGCTTCATACATGAGCTCAGGAGTTTATCTGACACACTGGGAAGGTTCACGATGGTCGATCACAGAAGAAGGCATCATGAAGCTCTGGGCCTGATGCTAATCAGAGCTCGTGCTCTGACCTAGCATAGCTGTATTTTAAGGTGAACCTAGCGCCAGAAGTCTCGTCTCCTTTACACACACTGATGGTTGAAGGCTCAGACGTAAGGGTTTCTTTCTGAGTCACAGTTCCTTTCTTGCAATGCAAAGGTCCTCAGTGTTAGTCACTTGACACAATCGGACATTATTTTGTTGATCATTCTCCAGCTACCAGCGTTATGAGTCTGGTAACTTTCTACAGCATGCAGTGATGTTTGTGCTTTCCTCCCAGCAAGATCTCTCAAACTGTTTAAAACTAGCCCGGGAACGACAGCTGACACCAGTTCGGAGGTTTGGCCACAGTTTTGCGGTTTCTGGCAGTGGAGCGCAAGAGCTGTGTACTATCCCACTTGCTATCCTTTTCTGTCTGTTCTGACAGCAGCACCAGTGCCAGTGTCCGGACCGTGTAGCCCACACCGTGCCATGCCCTTCCCCCGCGACACCTCACAACGGACCCATGGCTGGCGAACAACGTATGAAACCATTTTGACACACCAGGCCAAAATTAGTCCACTCAAACTCTGACACACATCTGCAGGTCATGGTTTGCTAACTGACCACTGTGATTTCGACAAAGTTGGCCATAAAGAGTACTTTCTGAGAAATGTTAGAGTTAGTTGAGTCAGTTAGTAAAAATTTCACACTCCACCCCAAGTTTAGGATTCTCTTTAATCAGATCCCTGGCTTGACTAAAATGATCTTTTGTGTTCATTCTTGGATCTTTCCTCTGTAAATCTCCATCACTGATGCACCTTACAGAGAAATGTATTCATCCACAGAGATTCATTCAGAGTAGGTGACCACTACTTTTCCACACAGGTCTAACAACAAACTGTGGCATATATCAATATCAGTATCAACAGAGGTTAAAAATCTAGCGTGCCATTTACAATTTTTAAAAAATGTTTATCTGCTAATGCGTTTGTAATCCTAGTGAATTGTTGAAGGTCTCTAATGTTTTTCCAGTTATATGACTTTATACTCGAGTTTTTGCAGATGAATCAGAATTTGAAACAACAAAATCTGGGGGGGGGGGGGGGGATTGTCTGGAGTCGAATACTTTTCAAGATACTATAGGCTATAACGGCAGAGACAGTCTAACTTCAGTATTACCTCGAGAAACCATTGACTTGAGATGCTGAACGTATGTTATTTTAATGTGGTCGCCCGAACTTTCGACAACTTTTCGGTGGTTTACAGCCAGATAAGCAGTACTTTAACAACCAACTTATCCAAAACGTAAACATGTCACGAAGTAAACTAGCCATTAAACATCAGAAATATTCTGTACCATAGACGCACGGTTTACTACTTGAGCAGCAGTCGTGAACACGGTCGGATTAGAACGATAATCCAGAATAACAATCATCTGCGTCCCTTCTCCCGAAGCGACGTGGACTAATGACAGTGATGCTGATAAGAACACACGGCCGTGGTGAGTAACCAGAAACATCGCCCGAACTTTGAACCGTGCCTTAAAACCGGAGTGGAATAGCACCAAAGAAAGCATTGCAATGCAACTCCATGCACAACCCAATCCAAATATTTCTAGCAAATATTCCTCACTTGATGCTAACTTCTGGGATTTTCGCCGACAGACACCAGCTACATTTCTCAACTTGTATCTAAACTAAGAGACGCCGAGAACTTAAGTCGCAATAAATGCATTGGACAGTTGAACGAAGTCTTCCTCAAGTAGGTAACCAAGTTATTACATCATTACGCCTACATAAAACAGTAATAAAGAGTTGCAATCAGCAATCTAAAAGTTAAAGAGACGCGCCGGGGCAAGAACAAACCACCCGGAGCGCAAAGCGTGTACTGTACAAACCCTGAAACAATAGTAGCTACAGTTTAGAAAGTTGCAACTCCATAATAACCACGCCACACTCTTAAAACAGTGCGCAATTCACTTACTTTTCTCTCGCTTGACTATCAGAAGGGACGACAGCTCCTTTACCTTTGGCGTACATGCTGGATTCTGTTTTAAGACTTTTACCCACTCAACACCTGTCAAAGAAAGCAGCCAGGAAAACGTTATATCTCCATAGCTACCCCTTTAGTGTTTTTCCTCCCCCCCCCTCCCCTCCACCCCCCTTCTTTTTTTCACATCTCCAACATTGGCCACAAATCAGGCACAGTTTCTATTGGGGGGACTTGAAACAGGTCGCTGGAAGATTTTTTTTTCTCTCTACCGCTGTTCCAGGAATCTACCCGCCCTCCCTCTGCCATGGAGACGGTGGGGGCCTCTTAAAGGAGAACACACTCCCCTTGTTTACTAGACTAGGGGACAGATCTGAAAAAGACGCTATATTGCCTCGGGCCTTCGTGTATGACTTTGAGACTTTAATCGTAGAATATAGGCCTGGGTTCTGACGCAGAATCTACGAATCTGATGATATTGTCAGTTGATGGCACGAAATAGTTTATGACAATTGGTTAGATGCTGTGTTTATGAAAACAGATACCTGACCGGTGACATATACAAATATCCTTTTTGTGGTCATTGAGGTTGCTTCTATTTAAATATGGAACACATATGCTGAATTTTAAAAAGACATCTTTCCTTGTTACCTTTCCTTTTTTAGTGTAATGCTAGTTTTAAGGAATTACCTCTTTAGGAAACTATCATTAACATCCGTTTTTATCCATTTCACAGATGGAACAAAGATCCAAAATGGCTCCCTTGGACATATAACGCATATATTGTACATATGGCATAAAAACATGATTTCATGCCATATGTAGAGCACTGTGTAGCGAGATGGGAATTGGTTCTGACACAGCAGTAGTCTGTGTTGCAGCTGATGAGCTGGCCCCAGTTTTACTGAATCCAGAGTTGGACTGTTGTAAACCACATTTACAGTGGCCTCCTGAATCACAGGCACCTTTGGTAAAGATGAACACAAAAGGCTTGGCAAAAAATATCTTTTCTTTTTTTTGGGTGGGAGGTGGGGTGGGGGAGTGGATTGTTTTTAAATTGAAAGCATGAGATTAACATTTCAGGACAGGAAAATTATGTAAAAGTAAAAAAAAATTCCTTGTCACATTAGTAAACTGTGCACAGTCCCCTTTCCAAGATAACAGCAGGCTGTCTTCTCTTGAAAGGCTGGATCAGGTAGGAGAACTTATATAAAGGGATCTGAGACCATTCCTCTATACAAAATCTCTCTGGAGCCTTAAGCGTACTTGGTCTTCGGAGTCTACTTTTCATCTTATCTCACAGCCTGTCAGCAGTGTTTAGGACATTGGACGGGAATAGCCACCTCAAAAGCTTGATTCTACGCTCAGGTTAACACATGTGTAAGCGTAGGTATGCGCCGGTCCAGCGTCCCAATCAGTCTTAGCATCCTGGCAGACGGCCAGATTTTGACGTAAAGGCTCCTGGTATTCAGTTGAGTTCATGAAGTCATGTATCCTAACAGGTTTTACCAGGATACATACCCTAAGTTTTTCCAAAACAGCCATACAACACTACGGATCTGCCGCCACACTGTAGTAATTACCATAGTAATTACATTCTTTTGTCCATGATTTTGACTCTTCTAACAGCAAGCCCAACCCTTGTATTCACTGCCAGTAAACTCTGCCTCATCTACCTATAGAATATATTTCCAATCCAAATTTCCGATATATTTAATGAACTTCAGGTTGGACTGGAGCGGGGGTCCCAGATCCTGACCCAGATGATAACCAACTCGTGCAGTTGTCTAGCTGTGATCCCTTTCTCTTCTTGAACCAACCGCATTATTTGCATCTTCATCACAGCTTCAGTTTTAAGTCGTGACCTAAGCATGGAGGTGGTTCTTTTCAGGTGCGAGACCATTTGTGAAGGACTGCAATAATTCTTCTCTTTTCATTTGTCTATCCTCTGATCTTCCCTGTGTTGATAAATGACTAATGGTTCTGAACCAGTTTGTCACCACATATTAAAGTCCAGTGAAACAGAAATTCATTAATGACAACTCGCAAGTCACTAGACTTTTTTGTTTCAAAACGTAAACTATAAACCACAATATATGTCAGTTAGATTTTAAACTTAGTTTGTTTTAGATCATTTGTTTTAATATGTTTTTTTTTTTTTAATTTTTTAAGGATTTTACCTTACCACTACATTTACTCACATACTTTAAAATGAGCCATTGAGGAAACACAGCTTTTCGTACACAGTTGCATCATTTCAGGGGACCGTAAGAACTCGGGCGATTTCCTACTCTGTTGTTTCTCGGCTGGCTCTGTGGCATCGCTTAATTAGTTCACGAGTCAGGGAGGTAGCGCGTAGTCTCTGTAGCCGACTACAGAAGTGGCATTTGCAGCTGGAAGTCTTTTACCGGTCTCTCTCCACATAGGGTCCAAAGAAGTGCCAATGAGGCTGAAAAGTTAATCAGTGTGAATGTTTCAAAGACTACCATGGCACCAAAATCTGTCAAATCCTATCATAAAGCGAAAAGCCTCCAGCATGACTTCAGCAAAAACGCACACATTGTGGCTGTGTCTAATTACTTGCAGGCTTCACTGGATGTCGGATATAAGCTGTGAATTTAAAGACAGATCAGAATCTAAACTACACCAAGATGTTTATCCTGGATTTCGCAAAAACATAAATTCTAAAATATATGTTTGAAAACTAAATCAAAATTATTAAAATACACATTTTAAATAAACTTAAAACAACCAAAATCAACATTTTAATTTATTTTCAGAAACGCATATGAGTAGTACACATGGCATCAGTATTATTTTGAGCTTTCTAAAATATGACTGCATATCCATGCATGGACAAAAGAAGCTCCTTATTGTGAAACAAAATCCTTTCGAAAAAAATACAATCGGGGGAATAGAATCTCCAAAGTTCTCCATAGACCTCAGATCCACAGTGGCCCAAAGTCCACCTACTGCTTTGACCTCCACCTGTTGGTGTCTGGCCCAGCACGTGAGCGCCCTCCTAGTGGCTGCGACAGGGAATATCCGCTCTGTCCAGGGACGGTAGCTATTCAAATGGAAAAACATTGCAGAATTCACGTTTTTTAATTGATTTTGTTTTAAGAGTCAAGTGCTTTAAGAAAGTAATCAGACATTTTTTTTAATCCACAAGGCAGAAAGGGACACAAGTTTTGAATTGCATGTGGCACTGTGGATGGGAAAGGAAACACGCAACCCCGCACTCCCGTACCGAACGTTCCCACAATCTCTTCAGTGGAGCTGACCCACCAGAGCTAATGACCCCTCCCCCCTTTATTTGCTTGCATACTGCAAGATTCTCCAAATCCTGCTAACTGACCACGCTGCCAAACCTTTGCCTTTAATCAATATGCCAGAGCATCAGTGTCTGCACCATGAGTTGACAAGGAGGCACCCTGTTATTGAGCTTTTAGCACCAAGTCAGAAACACGTGCAACTGTTACAGTGCTGATATTCACACCTGATAGAGCCATAATCTCCTGTGGTAAAGCAAACTGACACATTACCTGTTAGTTGTAGATAAACAATGATGAGGCAAATCTGAAAACAGAACATATTATGAACAGAACAGGACCATGAACCCTATATAACTATGTAATGCAACTTTTGTAAGCTGTCTGGCACTCGGAATTATATGTAAATAAAGCAGAATACAGAGCTGTTTCTGATAAATATTATTGTTGTGTTGAAAGCAGTTGTTTCTATCAAAAACATGATGATATATGCAGTATCAACGCTTTCACACAAAATTGAGATGTCACGCTAATTATGGACAATTCTTGCACACACCCATCTGCAGTTCACACACACAAGTCAAAATTTACACACACAAGTCAAAATTTATATTATATGGCTTGTGTTTTAATCCTATCACCAAAATATATAATTAAAAAACTAAAAGGACAGTTACAAAACCATTCCCCTGAGTTATGTAAAGTTGTGTAGAGATAACACTGGAATGTAATTTTCTGAAAATCTTCAAAAACACAATACTGTCAGTTTACACCACATTCCCGGTAAATCTTGCATGTTTGTTATACGACAGCAATGATAAACTTGTCTTTCTTCTTCTTTTGACACTCGAATCAAGAGCAAAATGTGCATTCTGTGCATTTCCTAGGCAAAATGTGTTATTTTGCAGATGGACACGGTGTTGCCGGGTTAAAAGAAATCGAGCTATGCAGACTCAGAGACGTCAGATTTCTGCAAGTAAGAATAAACCTGCAGGACTGAGATCCTAGACATATTCTTTGGTTAATTGCTTCATGTTCTTGCCCAAATTGTCATTCGGTGTGAAGGCGTCCTGTCACAAAGCTCTGCAAGCCACAGCACTAGCACCCTGCTTTTATGCGCTCTGCTGCGATCCTGGAGGAGTGCTGTTTTTGCCGCGCTAACCAGTGGCACGCGTGCGGTCCTGGCCCTTTAAGAGCCAGACTTCAGCAGCACAACACCAACTGCAGCAGCTCTCTCTCTCTCTCACGTGCGTGCGTGCGTGTGTGTGTGTGTGTGTGTGTGTGTGTGTGTGTGTGTGTGTGTGTGTGTGTCTATTTCTCTCTCTGTGGGCTGAGGCATGGTCCCATCACAGCACTGAGCGTGTGTGTGTGCGTGTGTTTGAAAAAGAGAATTCTATATGAATCCCACAATGAGGCTGATCACAGTGAGAGTAGGTGCTAGAAGGAGTTGACAGGTTTCAGACAGTTTGTAATCATAATATACAGCATCATGGAGAACTGTAAGAATCAGGTTACTAAAATCTGAAGAATATCAGTAATGTTCTGCTATACTGACATTCTACCAATACCCATACTGTCCTCAGACAAAAAAAAACCTGAATGGTGCCCAAACCATTTCTTTCTTTTGACTTTTTCTCTCTCTCCTGTCTCACACAAAGCCGCCCACATGTGTGTGCCTGCCAAACCTACTAGCCCACACGAGCGTGTGTTAAGTCTGAAGTCGTGCGCGCCCCCCCCCCCCCAAACCCCCCCTTCCCCGCCCCACCGGTCCCATGTGCCCACAACGCCTCTGCATGACCCTGCTGTGCCCACAGGCAGCGCGCGTGTGTCTCTGTCTGCCTGTCTGTCGGCAGTCTGTCTGTGTGTCTGTAAGTGCGTATGTTGTTGGGGGGTTTTAAGCAGTGTAATGGAGGTTGTCACATGGGGGAGTGAGGATGATGCTTGTCTGGAGCTGCTGCTCTGCAGATGCTAACGGAGCGGCTGGGATCGGAGTTTGCCGTAACAAACCGGAGCAGCGTCCGACAGACAGCCTCTCCTCTCCACTCTAAAACCTAGCACCACGTCCACACGAGCCGTCTGTCTTCTAAGGTCTGGACAATTCCACGATCATTTAACATTAATCAAAGAAA
>NC_137522.1:9675000-9737500 GCF_041902795.1 Electrophorus electricus | reverse complement strand
TAGCATATGTTATGGGGACAACACAGTGTTATCCAACCACCAAGAGATTTTTCCATCAATGAGGTGAATATCTGCAGTGTACTATGGTAAGATATGTAGATATTCAACAGGCTGGTAGTGACGTGTAGTGAAGCGCACACAGTTTCCAGAGAAACAGGACGTTTGGACAGAGGTCCTTTAAATTCTCATTTCTGTAGGAACTAGTTACACCAGAGCTGCTTTAGACTGAACGTAAGCAGTGTAGTGACCACTGCAACAGCATCATAAGAAATCTGGTATCCATAGCGATGGGAGACAGGGGTTGGGGCTAGTGGTCGGGTGGGGCAGGTGTTAGCTCCTCACTAGGAATCCTAATTAATTCTGTTTGTGGGGACAGAATTTGGGGAGGGGGAGGAGCTAGGATAATTAGGGATTAGGGGTTATGTTGTTGCATTTTTGATGGGATTATTTGCACACTTGTTTTTAATCACTGCGGCCCAGATGTCATTGAATACAACCTCTAACCACATCTGAGTGGGTTTTGAGCTACAGAACTCGGCTAAATGACCTAGCCTCGCTAATTACCTGCTTATTGCATTTACCGGTTTGGAGTGTCGTTCAACGAACTGGCTTTGTTTCTTGTCGTGTGTCTACGTTTGCACCTGGTTATTACCCTTTAGGAATTATTCCACTTCACTTCTTTGAGTTCCTTACTGTTCACACTGATGGTTTGTAATCTAGTAACTTCAGCCAGACCAAATGAATCCAATATAGCCAACGCAAAACAAATATATGTTATAATACTTTTTCTTCTCTCCTCATTTTTCAGACATAAAGAAAAATCAAATTGTTGTACATAACACAACAAGAAGTTGGGGGGTGATGTTATTTAAATCTACCAGCATGTTAAAGTTACCATGGCAAAGCTGATTTTCCGCCATGTTTCTAACATGTTCTGTACTCCCCCGTGCCAAAGCCCACAGGTGCAGAAACAGTGGCATGTGCTTCTGGGATTCCAGTGAGCTGTGACTGCCACAGAATCCCACTTCCGAAAGCCCCTGTTTGTCAATATTGGCATTTTGCTTTTCTTCTCTTCCCATTCTTCTCCTCATTCTCTCTCTCTCTTTCTCTTTATGTCTCTCTCCCAGGATTCCATGTTTCAGTGAGGCGCTAAGCCACACAGTCTATTTGCTCTCTTGTTTTGTTTGGTTTCTAATTTCACCGCTGTTGGAAAATTACACATAATTGCAGCCTATAAACCCCCCCCCTCCCCCCCCATCCACTCCCATCCCCCCTCAGTGCCTATTTCGCTGAAACCAATAAGTGTGACTGTTGAGGAAATTCTATATCCTCAGATTGAAAGTATCCAAGCACACTTAAAAAGGTAAATCCATAATCCGCTGAACAACAGCCCAGGTGTGAGAATGTTTGCACAGGTACAGACATAACCAAATATTAACAATGCATACCTTCTTTATAAATTGCTTGGGAAAATACATTGAACAAGTTCGACCTTGACTCGTGTTGGTTGCGGTGTCATCTATACCGTGTCATTTTCATGCATGGCCAATGAGACGTATTCCTGTTATGGGTTGAGAAGACAAAGGGCCATTAGCCTGTAACACAGGAAAGACTTGCGCACTGCTCTAATAGACACACCTCATATTTCCCTAAGGCTAAAGAGTTCAGCATATTTTCAAGTGTTCACATATTTCTGATATATCAGCTATGTTGAACGTGAGGCTTCATGAATAAGAAGACATGAATTTTAAAAAACAGGAGCTAGACAGTGTGCAATCTTGGACGAGAGCCATTCTGGAGCTGTGTGAAGTGGGAGTGGAGACAGGCAGGGAGACAGGGAGACATAGAGCAATAAAAAGGTCATGAAAGTGGTTATGAAAGCAGCTCTGACCTGATCTGGTGTGTTTATAGCTCTTCACAGTCACAGAGATGCATGCCGGAATTAGAGTGGGCAGGGGGAATCGGATCCCAGCCCAGAGCACAGACAGGCCAGACGCTAGTGTGCAGGTTTCCTCTACATATATTAGCGCACGTTTGTGAGAATTCGGGTTACCGCACGACCTTTGTGATGTGCGCTAGCTGCCACCGTTCGGTTTTCTGTGTCCTCTCAACAAAAGTGTCCCCCAGTTTGCAGATGTTTCTGAAAAACCCCGGTTCTATAAAGATGGGGGATTAAATATTAAACCCGTGAAATAAAGTGCCAATTCTTCTGCTGCTGCCCTTACTCAAGAAGATATCTTCATACCCTTCAGAAGATATATCCATACCCTTGAAGACAGCTTCTGTTGTTTTGAAATGCTTTATTGCTCATGGGATGGTACATGTTGTAAGGGGCACTTGTCCTGTTAGCATTTACCCAGGGGCTGCAGTGCGTGTCAACCGCAGTGCAGAATGTCATGTTCCCGTGGCCGGATTAGCCCTTCCCAGAGACCCTGGGCTGATGCCTCTTCGCACCCTCCCATCACCCACCCGCTAAGGTTCTGCATACGTACTCTTCTGCATACTGCAATGGATGAATGCATCATTTTCTTGGCACGAAATAATAATAATATTCAAAAAACACTTTCCTACGATCATTCTAATACAACAGTATTTCCCTGCCCATAAAGAATCGGATGGAAAAAAAAAAGTGGCTTATGTTATGCACACACAAGTATGCATGCGTAAGGCACTTTCAACTGATACATATTCATGTGATTGGTGCCATATTTATATTCATATGATTGCTTCCATTTTCATATTCATATGATTGCTGCTACATATTCATATGATTGCTGATTAATGTGAATATAGGCATGTCCTGCTGCTGTATGCATTGTTTGCATCTACTGTATATTTTCCTTACTGTCTCCTGTACACTACCACAATGTATCAAGAAGCGTGAATCACAAATCACAAATCACAGTGTGATCAGAGCACTGCCAGCCAGCACAAGTATCCACACATGATCAAAAACGTTCATAATGAACTCAAATGAAAAGCAGATATAGTGCTAAAAAAGATATCTTCTCACAGGAAAATGTCCTAGCTACCATGTTTTCATTCTGAGGGGAGATGACCATCTTTGAGTGCCCAAGACATACAGTAACAATTGTGTGTTATTATAAGACAGTTATAAGATGCCCTTAGAATGCAATGGAGCTGAAAACAATGCATATATGTGCTTTCTGTAGTGCACTGTTGTATCATATTAGTAAACTAATAAGAACTCTATTTTAGTATTTTGTATTGTTGATTCTGTTTGCCTGGGTCAGGCCAGCTAAAAAGAGCTAGCTGCTCCCTTTCAGGGCCTCAACACTGCTCAAACCTTATACACACACACACACACACACACACACACACACACACACAAACATGCATGCAGGCACGCACGCACACATACACACACACACACTCACACAAATATACACACACACACACGCACGTATGCGCGTGCACGCACACACACACACACACACACACACACACACACACACACACACACACACACACACACACACACACACACACCTCCCCCCTCTGAGCAAAGGAGTCATGTGGACAAACCGCAGGCAGAGAGAGGTACACAGAGCCAATTCCACTCTCTCTGATTAGTGCAGAAAACACGACTGCCAAGCCTTCTCACACTCACACAGACGGGCAGGCAGACCCACACACAAACACACACCCACACACACACACAGACACACACACACACACACACACCAGCCATGAACAAATATAATACTGCTGAAAGTGTATACATCACACAGTATACACAATATGCATGATACCTCACTAGTACTGACTGTAGACCCACAGGCACCCAAACATATGTGTTTCTTGCAAACACACACACACACACACACACACACACACACACACACACACACACACACACACACACACACGCATACTTAAACAATGACGTATGCAGTAACACACCCTACTGTCTTACATACTAGCTCTACTCTTCCACTTACACACCTTCACTCACTACTAAACCCATTAGACACCCCTCATGTTCAGGATTCACACACACACACACACACACAGAAACACACACACACAAGCACTATTCCACATGGCTTCTTTTTTTGACATATCACTCTAGCACTTTCACGTGTACACATACGTCTATACACACACACACACGCATGCACAGTAATGCATTAATACATACACACACAAACCAACACACACATAAATATACACAACTCTAATAGGCATTTTGTAACCTTGATTATTGTACACATTACTCTATTATTGCAATATAATGGGTCACTGCATACCATTACCATGTTACATTTCAGGCTTAATATTAATTTCATTGTACCTGTATGCATCTTATATTTATTCAAAATATTTGTCATTTATAAAATTACCAACTAAAATGTAATGAACAGATGTAGATGTATAATATGTATAAATGAGTTCGATGAAAATGAATCAGTTAAAAGTACATCTGAAGTAATTGATTTTAACTGAACTCATTTGCATAGAATACACACTAGACTAAAGCACGTGTTCCTCATCTTCTTTTTTTCATTTTCAGTCTTAGTCTTTTAAAACGTGGACCAGCCACCATTTGAACCGACCTCAGTGTCTTTAAATTCACTCGCCGAAGCCAGACACATGCAGTGTGCTGTGTGCTGTAGATGGGACTCAACCTCACTGAACTTATTCAAAGGATGTGATCAATTTTTAAAGCAACATTCCACTCAACATATAGTCTATATGATTCATGTGAATCCTAACCTTGTAGGGACTTTGTCGGGGAGGGGACATGTCCCATTCTCCAAGTTGGTAGGCAAACCTGAGAGGTCGTGCAGCTTCGTGACCCCGGGATTAGGAGGTGAATGCCTTGCCTAGTAAAAAGATTTGGGGGAAGGGTGGGTGTTGGACGTCAATTTAGGCACGCATAATAACCCTTTTCCTTCCAAAGCTATGTAGCTGTGCTGCGTTGCGTAACAGTAGTACGCATGCTGCAGGGAAAGCCTGCAGTAGCTTCACTCAGCGATGGACACCCGGCGTCGGAGAGTACCTCGGCTCTCTCCGAAGGGAAGGCAAAGCTCGGAAAAAGCCTCCTGTTCACACCCGTAACTCCTCTGCAAAGCAATAAAGAAGAGGTCAGCTTTATCATCCTCCCCCAAATGACAACACGAGCCGTTGTTTTTCCAGAAGATCGCCAATACCGAAGCCTAGAAAAGGTACAGCTGGGACTCAACCCCAAATCTCAGCTGATGCAAGCACCTCTGCATTGCTGGCCAGTGCTTATAGCTTTCCTCACTCAGGTCAGGGATTCCTGAAACAGACTTAACCTTTTCTTTTTTTAAAAATCTGTTGGAAAACCCCAAACAGGATGTAATCCTATGCAGTAAAACATTTTTTTACCTCCTAAATGTCCTGAATAGCCGAACTCCTTTTTACAGGTTTCAAAAGCAGTCATGTCAGTCAGTAGAATCATAGCTGAAATGCTGGCGTACAATCATTATACACTATACATGGATATATTGCATTTTACTATGTTATGTCCCACAAATAAATTCAACGGCACATTATACTTATACTCCGAAAAAGGCTACGAATAATGTAACAGCTAGACTCTGAATAGCCAGCATGTTACAGAGGAATATATATGCAGTATATGCCATATACATTCCTATTGGTGCTCATTAAAAAAAAAACCTTGTCATAATGGCACAGGGCACATCCCACATTTTCTGTCCATGCTGACCATCAAGGCCGATTATAAACCCCTGGCCCAGTTTAAAGTGGAATCTGAGTTCTACTCTTCAGTAAGGGGCGTTGGTGGGTTTTGGTGTCTGCTCCGCCCATGGCTCCGCCCTGCCCTTCCTCCTCATCCTCACCTGGCCTCTCATGGCCTTCATCCGCTGTGTGAAGAGCATGTGCAGCCCTGGATGCTCTCTGCTGAGGGCGTGCGCCAAGCCTCGAGCTCACTCCGACATGTACCCTGATCGTCTGTTTGCATATGCGTTGCATGCGTAAGCATATGCAAATGAGCCACAGGGTGCACGCTGCAAGCGCAACGCCTTGCGAGGAAACACTATCCGCAGGATATTTGCCCGTCATGTTCGCAGTCTTTAATATCCTCAAATACTTATTTTATAGACATTGCCCTTTTATTTAAAAGCGGAAGACTCTGGCTCTAATGTGAACTTCTTTGAAGATTCCCTTCTTTGTCAGTGAAAGCTACATGCTCCACACTGCTGCCTATCCCACGGGGTCATGCCTCTCTTTTGTGGCCGTTCAGAATTCTCATAATATCATATCTGATAGAAATCTGTAAGGAAACTAAGAAATATCTACTTTAACCAAAAAAGACTCAACTTCTCTGAACAGCTTAACCAGATCCCTAAAAAGAAATTCAAAGGGGTCACTTTATGGTGGGCTTCCATAAGCACACACAAAAGTTAAATAGACTCCCGGTGCACTGGGGCATGCATAAACACCCGTGCCTGTGCGTTCGCTAATAAGGAACAACAGTAGCTTCCGAACGAACGCTGTCTCCCCTGCTTCCATCAAAATCATCCCCCCGCCATCAGCGCAGGAGTCGATGAAGGATACGTCCACGTGATCTTTTTAAAGGCGACCAGCGATGAACTGATTACCGTCTTAGCAGCCAGGTCCCCAAATAATGAGATTTGGTTCCATTAGGCTGCTCTGGAGACGCGCACGTGAAGTGGAGAGGCTGGAGACGCCGGCCTAATCCACACAGCGGCTGATCTGAGGCCAGTGGATTACAGCCTGCTGCTGCTGCTGCTGTTTATCCTGCATGTAAACCAGCCGCCCGCATCGCCGACACCTCCGCGGGAGATAAGATCGGCTCGGGGCGCGCGCCTGCGTCGGGTGGGGACTTGAGCGACAGGGCTCGGGCTTTTTCCCGGGAGCGTGACGTTACATGAGAGGAGAGATGGAATTCGACGGGGGCGATGGCTCTCGCTTTTGTGAGGCTACTAGGCCCGGACCTACAGGTGTGGTGTGGAATGTTTCAAGTGCGTTCGTCTTTAAAAATGCACTGCACGTTTAGATTCTAAAAAATGATTTTTTTAAGAGCCATTGTACTTTGGCTAGTAGTTCCTGGAGTATTCTCCATCAAAGGGTCTACGTCGGCTAATGCTTAACATTTGTAGCGACAGTGACTGCTGCTTTTGATCTAACCTTATTCTGTTGTCTGTCTGTCATATTAACGGGAATTATGGCCATTGATTGATTTGTACTGAACTTTGATTGAACTTTTCTATAGCGCATTCTCAGATGTAAATATATTTTTTGGTCCTAGCGGGCTAGTAATCTTCACACAGAGTGACTTGATTCTGGTCCTGAGACCCTTCTGCTGATAAGCAACACAAACCAATCACAAGAAGGTGTTCCCCTCACACTCATTATGTTCCTCAAACTAAGGAAGTTTTTTTTTTAAAAAATTTAACCATTCTAACTAGCCATACCGCTCACTGGTCTTGACACCATACCTTTCTGTCATAGCTACAACATCCCAGTTTAGGAAGTCACTCCAGAGAACCACATCTCAATCCAACCCATCTTTCTCTGTTTTCTTACAGAGAGGTTTGGAACCCATCTTAGCACGGCTAGGTCGAAGGATTTTTGTTTTTTTTTCCCCTTTTCCCCTCCTCGCTTTAGTTTTATGGTCTTTTTCCAGGCCTTTTGAGATACAGTTTCAGCCTCCCCAGGGCAGGACGGATCTGCAGGCCCCACTGCTGACAGCAGCTTTTATTTGATGTGGACGTGCCGTGTCTGGTTTCAGCACCGGCTCAACATATGATCCCCATTACGGGCTGGAGCAGGAACGCATGGCGCGGGGCAGAGGTGGGCTGGGTGGAAGTGTTAATGTGAACCATACAAGCCTCTGCTGCCAGATCTGGGCCTACATGGAGGAGCCCAGCCCACGCAGACACACACACACTGCGTAAAGTCCAGGTAGATGCATACCTGCCGATGTACTAAGCCGTGTTCACGAACAGGTGGGATGTAGTATCTGTGTGATTGACAAGGGCCTAACCCAAGGCTGAGCGTTCGGGGCTTGTGGGCAGGTTATCTTTGCACTGGAATGAAGAGACAGAGGGGGACATTACATGGAATAAATGGTGATCGATGAAAGATTTGTTAATTATTTTACACTGGGGCTGATTTTTTAAATTGCTTTGTTGCTTGAATCAGGGTGCTTTGGCTGAGTATAGCTAACTTTCACATTCAACACATATTCTTTTGCACCGTGTGCAACAAGTGCAGTTAGATCAGTTCTGTTACCAGTAAAGATTCAGTGACCCGACAGTGATGTAATTAATTGTAGTGACAAATAACACTGCGTTAAATAGTTGTAATTCATGAGCTATTAATAAAATGCATCAGAAATATTCTGAGATTTCTTTGTTCATGAATGCCAAAACATCATAGGAAATATCAATGTAATAACCACTTGAAAGTTCTTAACAAACGAGCAAATTACAGGTACCCTTGCTGAAAAGCTAATGCACTGGACGAGCGTGTGTCATTTTCTGCTGATAGTTTGCTTTATGAACTGTTGACAAATCTTTCCTCGCCATTGCTTGTCATGCTTGCAGCCCTCGATGTTCGCTGTTCACTTCGGCTCATGATCTGAGGTGACAGTTCTTCCCATATGATAGTCAGATCTCAAAATCCAGTAATTTAATGGGAAAGAAATTTCACATTTAGTGCCTCTTTATGTTTCCATTCCAATACCATTCTCTCCGTAAAATTGGGACTGCACACTATTTTATAATACTCTCTTATCAGCTCTCGGCTTTAGTTATTTACTTTAAAATGGACTAATTTCTTATTCTAGCAGAGGGGGGAAAGGACGCTGACTTGAACAGCTGCTTCATGACCCAAAAAACTGTCAGTCTTTCCCTGGAATAAATTGTGGAATGTTCCATTTTTCTGTGGAGGGTGGTAAGCCTGTAAGAAAAAACACATGCGAGTGAAAACTGCCATAAATAACACGATTTCGGTGTGTTCTAAAATTATTGTTGCAAAAAACACACTCAAATAAAAATGTTTTTAAACGGAGAAAACTATATTTATGAACATCGCTAGACTCAGAATTCGCATTTTTCGTGTGAACCTCGCTGCTTTCTAGATGGGATTCGAGTAGGCTCATAGTAGAATCAATTCACAGAGAGGGGAGCTTGAAACCGGCGAGTCATGCCTGTGCGCTGAGTTTGGTGAGCGGCGTGTTGGGCATCTCGGAGCTTAACTTTCAGTGTAAGATCTATGATATGTTGTCCGTCTCATCTCTCCCGTCGAAGGCTGTATTTCTTGTGCGCCACTCATATTTTAGAGGACGGGGGATGAGTTATTTTCAAATTACACAGTAACTTCGTCTGTCACTCTTGTTGGGACGAAATGTGTTCAGATTTGCGTTATAGCCTATTGTTTACAAAGTTGAAACTTAAGGTGTCGGGATTTTATCCTAGTGAACTTCCGTATGTCGTCTGATTTTGAAATTAAACACTATTCCGATTACTCTCTTTAGTTTCTCGTTATTTTTGTTTTGTCTGATTTTCTTCTATTTGATCCCTTTCCTTTCTGCTGTTCTTGCCTGTTGATGTTATTGGCAGATTGTCATACGGGTCACTCGACATCACACGTTGTATTGTTAACACAAACAGGCTTGCACGGAGCATGCGCATCTACAGACCAAATTAGGAAATAAGATATCTGTAAATAACATGTCTAGAGGCAGCACAAACAATTATAAAGTACATTATTTTAGCATGAGTATGCAAGCTTTCAGATATTTAGAAATGGTAGGTTGCCCTCTTATTTAGAATTCTTAGTATCAAAATGGTGGTATCTTTAAGAAGACCGGATATTAAGACCTTGGATGCATTTATGACACATTTATCATATAAAGGGGATGTGTTTAGTCCATGTATAATTACACACGAGTAGTTCCGTTAGGTCGGACTCACGTGCATCCGACCGGCACGCGCTGCGTACCCGTTTCTTCTATTTTTTATTTTTTATTTTTTGATTGAAGGATCACACATCTGCCAACTGCTCTTGCGTCATGATAATGAAGTTATGCATGTTTGTTAGATGAGTCTTGCATCTCACCTGCAGATGTGAGTCTTAATGACATGTAACCTACCTGTATTTTCCCGTCCTGTGAATATTTTGTCATTCCAAAAATGTTTTAACCAGATTAGTGAGCCACATTCACATTTGTGCGTTCACAGGATGATTATGGAAAATACCCAATATCACATTCATCCCCTTCAGTGTCTCTCTGTCTCTGTCTGTCTCTCTTTCTCTCTGTGTGTGTGTGTGTCTCTCTCTCTCTCTCTCTCTCTCTCTCTCTCTCTCTCTCTCTCTCTCTCTCTCTCTCTCTCTCATTATTCTGCTCGTTTCTGCAGGCGCAGTCATTTTCAGTGGGCTGTGTGCGGTTTGGCTGTTTAATGCACTGCAGGTTCAGTTTACCAGCAGGTAGGGGCTGATAAGGGAGCAGTGTGCTTTCGGAGTGGGGGGAAAAGCCTACAGCCTTCCTCTAGCCCTGCCGATACCCAGGTACTTCTCAAACACAGCCCTACTGCGCCCCCTACGGTCCCCCCTGAAGAATGCATGTCTGCCTTCACTCCGCTAGGTGTCTGAAGGGGACGGTGGATTAAGATTTCATTCTTCGGGCTACGCTCACATTCACATCGAGTTATCTCAGACATGCAGATGTTTGTATGATAGCTGTGTAGCTTTTGGAGGTCTGGGTGTGGTACATTCATTTACATGGTAAAAGAACAAATAAATGGGACTGTTTATATAAGCATTGCTCTTTCCTAATGAATGTGTTTAAATTACATAATATATTTAGTGTCAGTTTTGATTTATTTTATGAAATTTGGCTGTAAAATGGCTGGGAATGTTTGGTTTTATTTGTATTTCTTGTATGGGTAAGGACAGTATGAGAAAAGCAGCATCAAGGCATTTCATGGTCCACAGGCAGGCCTGTGCTTTCTCTGGGTGAGCTGTCCTCATATTCTGACATCTCAACTGGAACCAGGCTGAAGCCTCCCCTCTCTCTTCAAACTCATAGTCCTGAAGGGCAGTGAGCAGGGCTACGGGCTTTATGCCTGAAGGGTAGTGAGCAGGTCTATGGGCTTTATGCCTGAAGGGCAGTGAGCAGGTCTATGGGCTTTATGCCTGAAGGCTAGTGAGCAGGGCTACGGGCTTTATGCCTGAAGGGCAGTGAGCAGGTCTACAGGCTTTATTTAGACAGTGTGAGCAGCGCAGAGAGATCCCATGAGTTCTTTGTGTATATGTGGCTGGTGTTATGGTATGGGTTCTTTGTATGTGTGGCTGGTGTTATGGTAGGAGTTCTTTGTGTATATGTGGCTGGTGTCATGGTATGAGTTCTTTGTGTATATGTGGCTGGTGTCATGGTATGAGTTCTTTGTATGTGTGGCTGGTGTTATGGTATGAGTTCTGTGTATATGTGGCTGGTGTTTGTGTATATGTGGCTGGTGTCATGGTATGAGTTCTTTGTGTATATGTGGCTGGTGTTATGGTGTGAGTTCTGTGTATATGTGGCTGGTGTTTGTGTATATGTGGCTGGTGTCATGGTATGAGTTCTTGTGTATATGTGGCTGGTGTTATGGTATGAGTTCTGTGTATATGTGGCTGGTGTTATAGTAGGAGTTCTTTGTGTATATGTGGCTGGTGTTATAGTAGGAGTTCTTTGTGTATATGTGGCTGGTGTTATGGTAGGAAGTCTTTATGTATATGTGGCTGGTGTTATAGTATGGGTTCTTTGTATGTGTGGCTGGTGTTATGGTATGAGTTCTGTGTATATGTGGCTGGTGTTACAGTATGAGTTCTGTGTATATGTGGCTGGTGTTACAGTATGAGTTCTGTGTATATGTGGCTGGTGTTACGGTATGAGTCTTATGTTTCTTACAATTTACATAAACTGACTCCAAGTTTTTCTTTGTTCTTTTGAAGCAGATATATAAATGTATATATTATATATATAAATGGGCTGCAGGTTATGCTAATATACGCAGCCATGATAAATTGTCCTTCATTGCTTGGCACACTGGACCAGCTGATGGAAATCGCATGATCGAATGGCCAGTGTGGGGCATAATTATTAATGAGAAGGGCGTAATATTAGAATGATGGTGAAGAGGGTTCCTGAAGGCAAGCTTCCTCCAGACTGTCAGCTGGAAGCTCTCTTCCGGTAGCCTTGGTACAGCAGTCACGCTCCAGCAATGGAGCAAAGAGCAGCAGATGATGGTGAAACGTATGGGCCCACACGTGGAGTAATGTCCTCAACATGACACCTAGGGTTCAGGCTCCCGGACTGGAATGAAGCATTGGCAAGTGGTCCGTAGCCTGGAGGCGGGCCTGGCAGAAATGGCTGCAATGCCAGAATGCTTTCCGGCCCGTAAGTGGGTGTGATAAATGACTCCTTGCAGCGGTATTACCGAAAGCATGAGCGTTTTTCTTAGTAAGTATCTTTGTGCCTACATTATGTGAATTGAACTCAATATTTGAACACTGGTTTTATTTCCTGGGCTGCTTAAAAAAGGTTTATCTGCACCCGTCTCGTCCAGGAAAGACGCTTATTAGTGACGCTGGGCACCGCAGGCGTGTGAGTGTGTCTGATATAAAAGCCTGCTATTTTTAAAGAGGATGCATTGTGACTCATTGCATATCACAGTCTGGACAGGACCGTTATGACGTCATGTTTCTGGAGATGGTGGCCGGCTTAGCAAGTGTGTGAGCATTTATTTTTATTTCTCTTGCTTTTTTAATCAAGCAAGTGTAGAGAAAAGGTGCTTTCGAAATAAGAACTTATAGGCCAAATATTTTTTCTGCACTTCACATGCTCTGCCCTGCTGCTTTCTTTATGCAGTGTCTAAGGTTAAAATGAGAGTATAAAATCAATGATGCATTATGGGCTCCTCTGTGTGAATATAAACGTTCCTCTCATCTTAACTCAAGCTAAACTCTGCCACCTAGTGGGCGTAAGTCAAAACATGCTTGCACAAGTTGCAATAAAGGTGGAAGGTGGAAAATATTTTCAGTATTCAGTTTCGCCCAGCATTGAAAGAACCTACAGTATGAAATCTGCAAATACGGCTCATCAGTCTATAAAAGAATGTGCTTCTACAGTTTTTTTTTCTTTTCTTATTTCAGAATGCTGACTTATCATGATGTATTTTACCATTGCCAGCCCTGGAGTTGTTTGAGAGGTTTGGGTTCCGTTTCAGTGCTTTGCTGTCCGTGCAGGTTGAGTATCAGCGTTATGTGTTTGTGAAGAGACGTGGATGACTGACAAGCTGTCGGTTTTATAATGAAAAAATATTTGCCCAAATCCGTCTTCCGTGTACTGCCTGTGGCATTGCTCCTGTTGTGCAGTATATGCCGACGACAGTGAAAAGCCGCGGCTTAAGTCTGCCCTCTACCGTCGGCAGGCACTTTACACGTGGTTCGCCGCCTAAAATGCTGAGGAAAACGGAACCCAAATTAATGTTACATTAATTATTAATTCCGGAGCAAACAAATACACACACCCAGTTAAGTACAACATGAAAAGACTTTATTTTCTGTGTATGGATTAAGCCAATTAAAACTTTAAAAAAAAGAAAAAGAAACTTAATTGTATTTTATACAGCAGTGACTTAGAATCAGTTAAGACGGTGACTCTTTATGGGATACAGTTTCTTCCTTCTTGATCATCTATAATTACAATGCCTATCAACATTTAGCTATAAAACACAAAAAAGAAAGCCTACAGTAGTTGCTTTAAAGAGACGCGGCGTTATTAAGTCTTTTAGCGTACTAACATGCACTGCGACTAGGAATAAACGGGTAACACAGCTTTACAAGACAATCGGCACTAGAAAGGACCCCAGAGGCTGGCCAGTTCTACAGCTGGTTACAAATGTATCTATTTGTCAATAGCCTAGCATTAAGCAGAAGTAGGAGAAGCTTCCCACACCCAGGTCATGAGATATATTTGAAACGGTGTGTGTGTGTGTGGGCAGTGACCACTTGGGACAGAATCTTAGCATTATCAGTATCTAAATGAGCGGTGACACATTCGAGACCTGCACTAGTGGTACCATAGCACTCGCACAAACACAAGAGACCGATAAATAAATAAATAACGACGCGTATGTGCACGGCGTCCATACTCGCATGCTCCTAGTTTAAATGCCCGTTAAAATTTCCCCGTGTCCAAAAATTACTCAATTCTAAGACGAGACGTTAAACATTCCGCAGCAGGCTAAGATAAGCTGTCGGCGTCCTTGTTTTTCTCATTGTAATTAAGAGTGTCTTCGCCGTTTCAAATAACATATTAGCGCTCCATCTGCATGTTGTGCAAATGTTGTTTTAATCAACTGTTCCAGCTGCGAGGCTCCGTATATGGGCTGGATTGAATTCTGCACGGCTGTCAGCAAGTATCTGACATTAACAAAGCCGAACAGTTTACAACAGCATCACCTTCAAAGCCCCGGGTTTATCCTCCTGTGTCCCCCATTTCCGCGGGACGCTAATTAATCTGTGCGAGCACACTGGAAGCGTTCACCTTTCGTTTAAACTGCGAGACGAGTCCTTTATCTACAGTTTGAAGAGCAGCATTCAAAGATTGGCAAACAAACTCGTCCTTCTTAAGGTTTTCATCAGTAGTATTGTTTAGTGAACAAACCATACGCATATACATTGCGAGAAAAAAAAAAAAAGATTATTGGGCTCTTTCGCGACAGATGTGTAACTTATTCCTTAGCAAACACGACCGTGTTGTCAATGTGGACTGTACCTGAAAATGTATCCGTATTTTATGTGGACCTATAGTACAATTGCACATTCTGTGGAGACGAATGTGCAGACGCTAGACTCCAGACATAATTACAAATGATGTGTTTAATGGTGCCATGCATGTTTACTTAGAAAAAATGGTGTGATGTTCCTCCCTGTAAATGACGAAAGGGATTAACAGATTTCAACCCTTTTCACCAAACACACTAAAGTGACGTTTTGTTCAGGTCAACTTTGACAGGCAGAGGCCCCGCCTCTTTTCCCTCCTCCGATTGGCCAATTGTCACAGCGATCACTGGAGTCAAGTGGTAGGGGTTGACCTTCGGCATGTCGTCCAGAAACTCCTTATCTCCATTGATGCTCAGCTGTAGCAGAAAATCAGCCAATGAGCACAGCCTCCAAGATTAATTTGCAGATTCCTGAGGATGTTTCTCTATAGTCCTAATGCAAGCACACTCATGGTGTATGTATATACTGTAACATGTATAATTACATCCAGCCTTAGTAGGATGTGTTATATTTTCATTAAACAAAGCAAAATTGCCAATGTTAAATTAACGCCTACACTATCTGACAGTGTGTTTGACAACACTTGGCTCACAGTGTGAGAAAGCACATTGTAAAGCTAAAATAGGATAGATAATACTATATCCAAATGCTTAAAATATCTGTTACAACAGCAAATAAGAACTTGGGAGCTCAGTAGAAAGAGGTCCTTGACGTATGCCTGTGTGTGCGTGTTTGCGCACCTGAGTCTTGACGTGCTGCTCGGGTGCGGTGACTAGGCTGGCACAGCTCAGCCACAGCATCACCATGATGGACAAGAAGAGACACGCTGCAAGTATCCAGCGTGGCAGCCCCGAACGCCTACGAGGGGGAAAGAGACCGAGACCGAAGGCCCCGATGTCCCGTCATCCCATGTCCCATATGCCCTTCCATAACGCCACACGCCCCCGACAGGCCACGGCAGAGTCGAAAGCAGCCCAGCTTCCCTCACCTTGCCATGCATCCCAGGAAGTCGTGCTCGGCAGCGGGGTCCTCGGCGTGCTGGACGCCACGCTTGCCCTTCCCCGACGCCTTTGCCGCATTCCTCTCCCCGTGCGCCCTTCCTCCTGCAGGGATGCACAGGCAGCACTTTGAGCCGACGCTCATCGATTTGGTGACCTGCGAGGGAGCTACGGAATTACGCAGGGAGCCGTTCCGAATTAAAGCGGAGCCAGAGGAATGTCAACTGCGCCTGTTGCCCCAGAGCTGAGTTTACAGAGGAGGAGAGAGCTGTCAGCGGTCTCACAACCCCCCCCCCCCGAGCTAAAGGCGCTCTGCTCACCGGTGTGTGGCCGCTGCGTGTGGGTGTTCACTTGGGGCCACGGCTTGTCTGCAACACTGGAGCGTGGGGCCTGCAACTCGGGCAAGGAGTACTCGATCTCGGGCTGGCTCTGGAACACCAGACAAACACAAGCAAGCGAGGGAGAGCGTTTCAAGTGTTAAGGAGAGAGGTTTCTGAACAAGGCAGCAAGCCGGGAAAAGGACTCCTTCGTTGCAAACTGCTGAAATTCCGTTTGACTCTAAAGAGGCACAGGACGGGTTGCTGAGTGGCCAGGACATTGTGCAAACAGCGACAGGAAGTCTTGGTTTCCACAGTGTCATGGTTTCCATGACCACGGCCTTGGTTGCACCGCCCTACTCTCCCTCTCCTTAATGCACATCACCTGTGTCTTGTTATCCACGCAATCACTGCCTATATATAGTCACTGTGTTCCCACATTGGTTTTGGGAAGTCTTGTTTGTGCTGTATGCTTGCCTTTTCTATCTCTGCACCATCTCTGTCAATAGTAACCGCGGTCGAGCACTTGCGTGTTAGCTCCTGTATCCTAATCTTCGGTTGATGCACATAGCATGCGTAGTGACACGAAAATTGCACGGAAGAATTGCTCGGAGCAGAATTTGAACCAACACAAGGCTTTTTCTGTATCAGCAACAGAAATGTAGTCATAACCACCCATGAAACTACTATTCACTACTACACAAAATATTTACAATAATTGGTTTAGTTTTGCACACTCCAGGTTTGGTTCAGTAACTACATAAAGAGCAAGTTAAGGGTGTGTAACCCAATGGACGAATGGAGGCTGGAGAGTCTGGTGATCCTCTGGAGCGTAAAGGGTTAACCTCTGAATTATACAGTCGTCTGAAATAAAGCCTTCTTAACTAAGCAACATTTGATGCCTTAATCTCACTGTGACTCCCAGTGAAAATGTTCTCTATGACCTTCATGTTTTTGCCCGCTGAAGGGAACCCAGGACTATCGTGTCCTTCCAGGTTCTGTCCACCTGTATTTGAAGAGGTTTCTTGTACGTGTTTTCCATCGAATGCCTAAAATTTTTAACACAGAAGGCAGCTGTTTCTCAATAGCAGGCACAGTAAATATCTTTCCCTCTGAAATGCATAGGCGGGCAAAGCTTCACTAAACATTGCGCAGGGTGGAAGAAATATCGTTTGATGTATTATATCTTTGCACAGTGGCTGTGTCCCAAGGAGGGCCCAGCCAAAATTTGCTTAGTCAGCCAGCACAGCTTGGAGAGCAAGAGTCCACAAGAGAAGACCGTGTCAGTAAGTCTTGGAGAACGGCTCAAATTGTTATCACTGGTTCCAAGACAGGACGGATCTGTTTCACTACTCAGTGCGTTCTTTGTTAAATGTGTGAATCAATATGCTTTCCTTTACAAAGGATTTCTGGAGTTGCCCCCTGGGAGCTCATCAGAGGAGGATTTCCACTCTGCTTAATTGTGCTCTCCTAAACAACCGCTTTGTGGTGGTGACCTCCGCGGAGCAAACCTTTTGAAAGTCCTCCTTATGAGGAAATCTCATGTAGGCACACATGGGCTGGCAGCACCAAGTCCGCATGACTGTCGTCTGATTGGATCAGTAGGACAGATGGGTTAGAAGGTCTGGATTATTCTTTCAAGCTAATGCACAACTGATTAACATCTCCAGAACTGTTTACATGCACCTTGGTGGTCCAGCTGATACCCAACATGAAGGTTCCTAGAGATGTTTCGCTGGTGAGAAATGTTACATTTAAATCTGCTCGGGTTCAGAATGCCTTATGTGAACATATGAAAGAAGCAAACAATGGGAGCACCGAGAAATGCTACATGGAATGGGCAATTTGGCCCAGATCTTCTCTGATTGCCCAGGTCTCATTGGTTGAACATAACCCCAACCCTCTCACAGTCACTGTTATTCAAAGCCATGCTGTCAAAAGCATTGAATCCAGATGTCAGAGTGGGGAGAGGATCAAAGGGGGGCGGGGGGGGGGGGGGACATCTTAGGAAGTTAAATGTTCACTTGCCGCAGACCGAATGGAATCTTGCCATTAGTGAAAGAGGTCTGATGTGCATCTGTCACGCATTACTGCCAAACTTGCCATAGGTGATCAGCAGTGCTCATGAGACTTCGCCAGGACAAGAGGCCGCTGGCTCAATTGTAAACACTCCCATTTCCCTTATTTGGGCTTTTTTTGTCTGTGAACCCATTTTGCCTCCTTTTCCGCTCTGGCGGAAGAGGTCTTGCACCATGTCCACGTTGAACTCTGGCCGGAATTTAAACAAGATGCCAGACTTCATTGGAAACAAGGATTTGTCCCTCCGCCAATCAGTGGCTAGTGTGCTGTGCGTTTGTGTTTACTCTCTGGCTCTAAGGAAACAGGCTGATTTTGCCTGATTACCTCTGAGGGACTCATCAAAGGCCTGGGGAGAAGGGATGAACATGATTAAGGCCAGGCAGCAGCTTAACCAGTGGAATATGTTGCCCTGTAAGTGCCATTCGCTGGGCCGCGGCTCCCCCAGCCTCCCTGCAGGCCTCTCTGAATACTCAACTGGAATACTGAACTGGAATACTGAACTGGAATACTGAACTGGTATGCGACTGTTCATAGCCTGTGTAGGTAAAGCTCAGGTAGGTCGCATGAAATGCTTTGATCTAGGTGTTGGTTGAGATTATTTTATATGGACTATTGCAAATGCTGTTACACAATTATATAGCATGTACATGTGGCTAGTCTAAGATCCATGATAGATTAATATGGTATAGATTATTAAATGGTTAATGTAGTGGAAGCTTTTGAAAAGAATAATATTTACTTTCATGCCTGATTACTTAAAGAAGCTGTGTTTGTTTAACTAGTAGTTAATCCTTAAAACCCTTAAAATCCCACCATGCAGTGGATGCCTCATGGCCAAAAAAACTGTTCTCTTATTCTTTTAAAAATTAAATGACACTAAGAAAATTGTTCCACGCTGTTGTATGCTGCATTTTATGGAAAACATGATGAGCAGAAAACAGACATGTCTCCTTTTATGAACTGGTTGTCTCTCCTTATAAACGCAAAACCATCAACATCACACTTGCTACGAGTACTCTCCCATCCCCCCCCCAAAAAAAGAAGCTTTCTTTCCTCCCTTTAGATGCCTGGTGCAAAAAACCCAGCCCATTATTGGCCTGCTTCGGCCAACCGCAATGACGTATATTTTGAGAACGCGTTAGTCCCGTAGACACACTTTAATGCCAGCCTCACTTCAGACATTAGATTTCTATAGGGCTGTCACCCACCTCCCCACCCCCAGCTAGTGTCTTGCCAAACTCAGTATTTTAAGTGACTGGCTGTATGCCAGCCACACACTAAACGCACACTGGTTTGACTGAGTGATGGCTCTCTTTCTCACTTCCCCATGCCCCTGGATACGAAGATGGCCTCGCGATGGCTTAATTCTGTATTCTTGTATCCGTTTCGCTAAACACCAGCTTCATCTTAGCTTGCAGTATCTGCTACATTTTTGATGATCTTGCTGAAAGCTTATTTCAAACAATTTTTCAATTTAATCTAGCCCATAACTCACTGCTCCAAAGCCTGAACTGAAAACCTGAGCGTGACCCCTGGGGAGATGTGAGCTCCTTCAGGTGGTGGGTGTTTGGAAGTACATGAGTTTTTATGCCACAGTTTGGCAACCGCAGCCATGTCCGTTAAACACTAAAGATTCAGGTAAAAACGTTTCAAGTAACTATCAAAAAATCTGTTTTTTTGTTTTGCTCTTCGTAAATAGAGATTTTGAGTGCTCTGTGTTAAGAACTCGCCTGGAAGACGACCACCTTGCCGTCATCGGCCTGCAGGTAGAAGGTCCAAGTGGAGGAGATGAAGCTTTGCGCAGAGCTGACAATGTCATTGCACCAGCTGGACACCGCATCCATCACTGAGACTGGCTTGGGACGGTTAGTCAGGGCCTTGAGCTGCAGAGTAGATCCCCAGGCTATTGGTTAGGCATGTGATGCGTAGGCCAAGTGGATACAAATGCAAAAAAACCCCAAAAAAAAACCCTCAACCCCCCCCCAAATCAGTGATTGAACATGGACACTTACTTTCCTGCGTTTGATCTCGGGCTCGGCCGGCTGGCTAGAACAGCCCGTGCTGCAAGCCTCCTGCTCCAGTAACTTAGTGTATGCCTCCTGGCATGCTGTATACATGCACGTGCACACACACACACACACACACACACACACACACACACACACACACACACACACACACACACACACACACACACACACACACACACACACACACACACACACACACACACACACGGTTAGCTGTCAGTCACCTCCGTGCCCATTCCTACAGGCTGGATGTCATCAGTATTAGCAAACATCTGAGCATCTGCCTCTCACAACAGGGCACGTAATTGATTTTCAATTAAGCAGCCTCTCCCAGGCTGGGCAGAGTTTCCAACAGAAACTGCCCTCACAAAGAGCTGTTTGCTGCAAGCGCACACCTGCTAGGGAAAAAAAAACAAGACAAAGATGAATGTTTTGAGCCTTGCAAAAACTAATAATATAGGATGTGACAGGATGCTATTTGCAGAGACACCGTGACGCAAGTGTATAGCGCCTCAGTGCGATCTTCTCATGCGTAAGCTCCACAGAGCCACCAGAGCAGGTGTGCCCAAGGTCTTACCTCCCTGACACTCCTCCTTGCTGTTGTTGAAGCCGGTGTCACCATTCACGAACTGGCAGATGGAGTAGAGGCGGCAACCACGATGGCACGCACTCATGATGGAGTCCTACAGGAATGCAAGGAAATCAACAGCCACCTAATGCTTTAAACTGTGATGAGAAATGATTGCAGACATAGATCTTATGTAATTAAAATGTGTTAATGACTATACAATGTCAAAGGGATGCGAGATCATTTAAGAAAGTACTACTGCATACAGAGTCCTGGCTCTGGTTCCTGCATCTTTGGCATTTCTATACTATGAGTCATGGTAGAATTATTAAATTTGTTTACTACGCAAAAAAAAATAAAAATAAAATAAATAAACACACACACACATACATATATATATATATATATATATATATATATATATATATATGTGTGTGTGTGTGTGTGTGTGTGTGTGTGTGTGTGTGTATATATATATATATATATATATATATATATATATATATATATATATATATATATATATATATATATATATATATATATAACTTTATTATATACCACAGTGTGGTACTAGCATATTGCACACTGTCACTGGAGAAAACAATTCCCATATAATAAATGGATGTAGTAAAGATGCTGATATTGTAAACAGAAACTCAAAGGCCCTGTGAGTGCAATGTGGGGGTGGCTAGTTTGAATCTTGTTTATATTAGGATTATTTGCATAAAACAAATAGAGATCTGATTTTATCAGGATATTTAGCAATATTGAATAATAACAACACACACATATCTATACATGTGTAATTCAGTTTTCCACAATCTATTAATGCCACAAAGCTGAACTTATTGAGAGGCATAATTTAAATGAGAATTTATTAATGCTATGCCCACTCACTAGTTTTCAGCAGTGTCAGCGCCTACTGTGGCCTACAGTACGACGACCATTCAGAGAGAATCCTCTGGACTGCCACAGGATCATTTTACTGCCTGGCCTAATTCCCGTAGATTACATAATAGTACAAGCTGCTTTCTTTCTTTTCGAAATAAAACAATTGGCTACATAATTCCTGGTTGAAGTTGTGACGTTTTAATCAAACAAACAGCGCCGACAGACGGTGGTCAAGAAAACATCAAGAACATAATTTATTTATCTTGTGGTCTCCTTTGAGGATGTTTTACAATGCGTCGGGACACTTCTTTTTGATTTTGTGGTATAATGTATTAATTCACTGGACACTGTGTCCGATATATTATGTTATTTACAGCATATATGCAGGTGAGTAAATGATTAGTACCGAACATTTCTTGTGATTATAGGCTGCGCGTCTTAAATCGAGCTAACGGTAGCAAGTGTCGGCGGGGAGTCCTGACCAGACAAAATCTTAAACCATTCATTTAAACGCTGCATTTAACAGCTCACGCTTTGCTAGTGTGATCATCTCGATCACCTGACCAAGGGGCTCTACAGTAGCCCATTAGAAAATAGCCCCTCTCTACACAAATAAATATTACATTTGGTTATTATTCATATGTAACGCATCGAGTCAGTGGTATTGATCAATTAGTGCGCCTTATAGCAAAAAATCCTCTCCACCGAACTCCATAACACGCATGATCCTCGTCTTCACTAAAATGGTTTACAGGCCCGCATCTAACAATGGATATACGGGCGGAGACAGACCACGGAGCACTTGGTAAATAATGATTTCGCATTAAAGATACCCTGCTTGTTAACGAATATAAAATAAACGTTAAATCAGCGCTGACCGTCACTACATCTTGGAACAAATGGCTCATGACTCACGTCGCAGACTCTTAACGCTCATGCGTCACACAACCGCCTATACATTTCTGCCTGATCTTCAGATGCAGGCTGCATGGGGTAGGGTACGTCCACGCGGTATCATGAACGAGGATACAGAAAGCGTTATATTCATGAATTACAGGCCCGTATCATAACGATGCTCACATATCTACGCAGTGTCGAAATCGAGAATACATCCACGGCACGAGTTACAACCGAAGTTCAATGGCACGAAAATTTGTTCCCGTTTGGTAGGTTGCCCCACGAATGCTATTTTCAGCAAAACGGGTTAAACTGTGCTGCAAATGGCTGCGTGTGAGAAAACCTGTTTGACTTCGCAAATCCGCACTGTAATTGTTACAGTGCCACGCAGCTACCGAGTTTATGCGCACGAAATGTTTTCAGAGAGGTCACTTACTTTGGCAGGGCTTTTGTTTCTGACGGTGATCTGGCATTGCTTTTTGCAGTAACTGATGTCTCCCAGTTGGTTGTCAAACAAATCAGAAGATGCTGCTACCAACGCCACGAAGAGCAGAGAGACGACAGCGCAAACGCCGCACACCCTACAACCGACCTGAAGCATCTTTTCGCCGAATTCAGGACCCACGGACTCGGCGTGCACTGGCGTGTTTGCGGGGTCTATGCGTCTCGAGCTATCCCTGTTCCGATCCGATCTATATCTGCTTCGCTAAGATGCTTTGGATGCGTTGTGTCGTCACACATATAACATCATCACGCACACGCTCCTTTGCGTTGCATTAAGCGCCGGAATTGCACAACAAAGCATTTTGCAGTTATAAAGTAAATAAAAATAAAAAAGAAACAATGGGGGTTTTTTTGTTCGGTTTTTTTTGTGTTTTTTTTTGTTTGTTTGTTTGGTTTTGTTTTGTTTTTTTACAATTCAGGCTTGTTGAATACAGAAATGCAATAAAACGTATTATGTAGCCAAGGCAATAAAACAAAGTCAAATATTATAACGGATACACGACTATTATTTAGAGAATAGGCCTAGTTTGGAATGTTTATGAATTTATAATTACATACCTTACACATCAACAGAAGCTTAGCATATAATCAAACGATAGGCACCATACAATAGTCCAATTTATCATCGACATCACCCTACCTACCTGAACGTCAGAGTATTAATTTTATAATAGCAAGTAATTTGTATGGTATGTATGATACAAGTCATACACTTCCTTTATCTATCATGAACATGTGGATGCGTAGATCTATGTTGACGGTGCCAACTGAACTCATTTTGCTGTAATTAGAACCTGACTATACACTTGACAGCTTTACGAGATCTATTTAAACTTTTATAGGCGGTTTTATGCAGCTAAGAGTCATTTCACACTGTTTACTGTTCTCCAATAGAGAACATTATTTTTTACTAGGACCAAAACTATAGTGGCAATATTAAAGCCGCATGCAATGGTTTTTGAAGCCCTTTCATGTGCATCTTCTTTATGGAGTGTATTAATTTGTTATGAATTCTCGTGTGGTGTTATTACTTTTCAATAGTTATCTACGTATGGTGAGCGAGAACAAGAAAAAAAGTTTATTACTGCCTAACTTCAAATACACTCACGTTCTTTACTCGTTGGCTTTGGACCAAAATTGTGGTCCTGAAACAGCGACAGGTTGTACATGACCAGCAGTTAACTAAACCCAGCAAAAGTTTCCCCCAAAAATTAATGTAAAATAAAACCCTACATAGTTTAACCTCGATTCCTAACGTTTGCTCTTAAGTGGTCAAAATGAAAAAGGAAAACTGAAATAGGAACGAATGAACAAATGAAGGAGTAGTCAGGAATGACTAGAGACTGACTGGGAAGATTTGGGAGGAGCTTCAGAAGTATCAACTTATTTCAGCCTTTGAGGCGTGCACGCACGCGAATATTTCTAAAACTCAAGACGAGCTGTGCGTCAATGTGGTCCTCTACAATGGAAAAGACGTTACACACCTGACGTCGTTTGATGATTTATGCCAAAAGGGGGCCTTAACCGTTTTAACCGAGAAACAAAGATGGATTATTCGTGCGTCTTTCCCCAACAACTTGACAAAAACAATTCACGGAACACCAGCGACGCGGTGAAAATGGCATTATCGATCTCGACGCTGTCGCTTCTGATTCTGCTCCCGCACGCCTTAACCTCAACTTCACGTGAGTAGTTTAGGATACTTGATCAATACCCAGGCTAGCGCGTGCCCCTGTGCATGCTCCACGCTGAGGTTTGTGTAACCGCGAGAGTAAGGGCGCGCGCAAGCGAAATCAGCGTTCTTGCTGTCACTCAGTGCCCCGTGGACAAATTGAAACTGGATAGGAACACAGTGCAGGTCTGCAAATTGAGAAACGTAGCACACGTCTTACGCACCATGTGCTAGACTGCGACTACGTCATGACAAATTTAGCACAGCAGAACTGTAGATTTTGTCATTTAATTAACAAGGTAGAGCAGCGTGCGTCATGTTTTCCTCCTGATCTCGAGGTTAGGGTTATAATCCTGTATTGGTTGTTATAACGCAGAAATAGAGGTTGTGGATATATTTCATCAGGCTAAGAGCCATGGGCCTCCTGGCACATGTTAAAAAGCTTGTCCACCTCCCACCAAGAGCAAACTTGGTCCACATTAACTCCACAGTGTCCCTAAAGGAATTCAATTGCAGTGCACTAAAACAGTCCAGTTTCGGCTGTAGAGCATGTTAATACATACGAGCATCACTGACAGAGAGAAGGAAAGCACGTAGGATGGAAAAACACTTAAGCTTTTGACAAATGACCTCAGATGACCTCTACAAGTGATCTCCCGACTTCTAAAGGGCTAAATCTAGTTCCGAGACTCCTGTTTGCTGCTGGTCATAAATTTGGACTGTCATTTTTTTCTGACCCCCCCCCCCCCAGATTTGGCTGTCATCTCCCCCCAGGACCCAGCGCTCCCCATCGGGTCCAGTCTGACCGTGCTGTGTGCCGTTAGCGCTGAGCTGGGGCTGGCGGCTAGCTCTCTGTACTGGACGCTGAACGGGAGGCGACTGGCCAGGAGCACCTACACGGTGCTCAGTCCGACAGAGCTGAGCGTAACGCTCCACAGACTCAACGGCTCCCAGCAGCAGTCCGGGGACAACTTGGTGTGCCACAGTGACAACGGTGATGTGCTGGCAGGCTCCTGTATTTATGTTGGAAGTAAGTTCAAAAAAGCCGCAAAACTTCAAACTCAGGTCTAGAATATGAGATACATTTTATATCAGATGCTCCTTTTGTCTAATACAGAATTGGTGGTTCCAGGTGTCTGTACTGTAATGTACACACATTCCTCTTAAAACCTTGTATCAATCAGCATTCCTCTTTTACTCCTAATTAGGAATGTTTATGCAAGATGACTGTGAACCTCCCAGTTGTCCTTTATCCTCTATTCCCTGTCTGTGTGCAGTGCCCCCTGAAAAACCTGATAACCTGTCCTGCTGGTCTCGGAACACCAAGGACCTTAGCTGCAGATGGAGTCCGGGAGGTCAGGGCGAGACCTACATCAGCACCAAATACATCCTCAAGTACAAGCTGCGGTGAGTTAGGACATTTTTCAAACTAACACATCCAGAATTATCCAGCGGCATCCAGAATTACTGGCACTCTTGTTCAAGATGTTCATGTTCCATGAGAAAAATAATGAAAAAATGTTTGTTGTTAATAAGACATTGAACCTTTCAGTAAAATTAAGCTATTCCATGAAAAAAGGGGACCCTAATTAAACATGTATTTTTCTCAAAAAACAGTGCGACAATTATAGGCACTCTCCTGGAAATTCTACCGTATGTACTTGTGATATATTCTCTGGGTAGTAATTATGAGAATGAGATGTCTGGACCTTGATAATTTAAGAACATTTTTTCCCCCCTTGTATCTTATGAAACTGGATGTCGCGCAACGTTGTTCTGAAAATATTATGATGCAGTGTAGCCTTCAACGCTCATGGCAACACTACCCAATAGACATCGACACGATTCTATCTTAGCAGTCCCCAGAGAGCTGGGAACTGCAGATATAGTGAGACGAATTGTCATGCATTCAGCTGTTATAGGCTCCGTATCTGCTACAGTTTCATTCTCCCACCCCACCCCAGCAGATGCAACCTAGTTAGTAAAACACTGTAAGAGACATTAGCTAACACTAATACCCGTGAACATAAACGTGATGTTTGTGTTGATATTCCTTTTACCAAACAAAATTTAAAATTGCATTTTGTTTAAAAAAATATTCATTTATTACTCAATAGTGCTGTGTTAAATTAAAAATATATATGTTTTTGTGATCTGACCACTTTGCATAAATGCACAAAGAAACAGCAATATGCAAAGGCAGACTAAATAACTCAGTGTAAAATAAGACGAAACCATGTGTGAAACTATAGACTGATTTAGTGTTGGCTTCAATGAATATTTTCAGCTAAAAATAAATTGATTATATATATATATATATATATATATATATATATATATATGTGTGTGTGTGTGTGTGTGTGTGTGTGTGTGTGTGTGTATTCTTTCTTGAACTTTAACATATATATATATATATATATATATATATATATATAAATTAAAGTTCGAGAAAGAATACATTTATTAAAATGAAGTAACTTTTAACAAATAAAATCAAGCAATATAACTAGTCAAAGGTTTTCATGAAAAATAACAACAGAATGGCATGACTGTAAATGAATGAAATGCGAACCTAAAGAGGTAGGCTTGCATAGTTTTGTTCGTCCAAAGTTGAAGAACTAAGATGGCTTTGAACAACTGAAGACATGGACATTGTGAAATAAATCAGAATGGGGAAAAAAAGGTACGGTAACAGTGGTGTATCAGGCCTGCACATATTCAGTAGTGTAAAATTCAGTACAATCTTGATCCTGGTTATAGCCTCTTTTCACTTTTTAAACGGCTCTTGTCATGGGGAAAATAAGAGAATATACAAATAAAATTAAGCAAACGTTGCTGACCTTCATAAATCAGGTAATGGATATTAAAAAAAATAACTTCACAATAAAAGACCAATTTTCACCATTAGTGCAATAATTTAAGAAATTTCAACCAACTGAAGATGTGAGGGCACAAGTGAATTTCGGTCCCATATACAGTAAGACAGATGGTTTGACAGAGGTTGGTCATACCCTGCGGTCACCAAGTCTTCAAAACTAAGTTTTGATACCATCTCCATGCCAACAAAGTATTTGGAAGGCATACCAATATAAAAGCGTCTGCTGTTGTCAAACCTCAAATGTAAGTGCCTGGAGTACACTAAACATCACTGGAGCTTTGATTGGAACCAGGTTGTATAGTCAGAGGAGACAGAAATAGAGTCTTTGCCAGAGGTTGGTTTGCCTCTGTTGGAAGGCTAAGACTGGGTTGTGGTTGGGTCTCCCAGCGTTCCAGCGAGCCAAAGCATACCCTGAAAATCTACACAAAAAGGGTTGGCTGACCACAGAAGCAAATGTTTACAGTCACTATCCCAGTACCCTGACCTAAACCAAGCCGAAATCCTGTGGGGTTAAGGGCAGATCCCATGAGTACGAACCAAGGACTCAGGGATCTGAACAGATTTGGGATGGAAGAATGGTCGCATGTTCATTTATATGTTCTTTCACTTCATGCAGTGTTGAAGATGACTGTGCTTTTAGGTTGGCAAAGAGAGAAAGCACAAAAAGTATTAAATGTGCCAGCAATTGTGACATGTTTTTGAGAGGTTTTTTTTATTAAGTTTTTAATGAATATTTTTAATTAATAATTGACATAATCCTTTTTTAAAAATAATTTCTTTCACATTTTTAGTTCAAAATCAAGCGTAATTTTTCTATAGCATTTTTTTGTCATCCTTCACCAGTAATTCTGAAAATGGTCCGAACTACCGGTGAACCTTACTGACTATAATGCTCAGATGGTGAGTTTTAAAGTGGCGTAACGAGTCGTAAATTTGGACGAGCAGGTGGACTGAAGCGCCAGGACTCGAGACCCTTTTACAGTGCTTCAGACCTCCACATGGTTAAGCGCAGTCTTAAGTAACAGGTCTTAATTACTGTGCAGATGGTACGGCAAAGAGAAGGAGTGTCAGGACTACAACGTGGGCCAGCCATATACGTGCTACATCCCTCGAGATCTGGCCATCTTCACGCCATATGAGATTTGGGTGGAGGCTTCCAATCAGCTTGGCTCTGCCACCTCTGATGTCATCATCTTGGATATCTTAGATGTGGGTAAGCAGGACGCCTGTGTCTCCTGTATCAGGCTTGCTGGAGTGCACTATTAAATCAGCTAACCAAAGCAGAGGCCAAAAGAGACTGAGGCGCGTGAGATTTATTCTGTGTGTACTCAGGCAAGGCCTCCAAACACTGAACTCATCCTCCGGCGTCTTAAACGGCACTGGAGCGTATCACATATGGCACGCACACACTTGTCTCGGAGTGGAGTTTATGAGGTGTGAAAAAGAGAAGAAAAAGGCTGTAATGCAGATGAATTAACAACCGCGGTCACAAAGGGCAGGAGTAAGGGAAGCATCCAAGATGAATTCCCCTTTCAGAATCTTTTTTGTGGTGTGAGACAGTGGGAATGAAATGGGAAAGAGTGGTGATGGACGCAGTCGACAGGACGATGGACGGAATGTCCCTGTCCTTTCCTTTTCAATTCTCGGAAACAATAAGGTTTGGAATTCACTTGACCCTGGAGGCAAGCTTGATTTTAAAAAAAGGAATTAAATGTAAAAAATAAAACAAAACAAAAAACAATGGATTTATATGTGGATAGACGGCAGTAAAAATAAAACATCTCATATACAACTGATACTGAAATATGTACTCTAAATGCAGCGATAAACATTTTATGTGAGATTCGGTGACAGTGCTTTAGATGTGACCTATCTCATATTTACAATAAAAGCATGTCTTTTTAATGTGGTTTCCAAATACAAAAGCCCTTCATGGTTTAATCATCGGCTGGGGAAAGAGAATAACTGACCTTATCACTCTGTTCCCAGACCAGTTAATCAGCAGTACAGGCACTGAGTGAAGGAGAAAGAGAAACAGTATCTCATTATGCCAAACATTTCTTGTAACTGCAAGATATTTAAACCAGAAAATGGTGCGGGGGGGAAAGTGACCAAGAGCAGAAGAGCATGTGTTTTGTTCGGAGAAGATTCTCATCTCCTTTAGTACCGTTTCATCCGGATTGGAGCCTGCTTGCATACTTACATTTACTGCTTCTCTGAATAGGTTTCTTTTGCTTCCCAAAAGAATGTCTAAACATATAGAAAAAGAAAGAAAGAGATTTAACAGCCAGTCATCCATAACCTTTTTCTCTCTTGAGGTGTTTACAAGTGGTTTACAAATTGTAGCAGAGATAACGTTTGTGAGGCTAGTGATGGTGTTCACTAAGACTAGGATGGAGACATTGACTGTGAGTTTTGTGGGCCTTTCTAGGCAACACTTCCATCCAGATTGCTGTTTTGTTTAGTTTAGTTTTCTATGTATTTCTTTGTCAATGAGGTGCATTTTAACTGACCATCTGACTTGCTGAGAGCTTTCCTTTTGTTGAAATACCATATATTTCAACAATGTTTCTCCTGACGCAACTATTAGTCTTTTTGTTGCTTTATGTTCTTGCTTTGTTGCTTGTTGGCTAAAACTAACAGCTGTTTTCCTCACTGTTTATGATTATGTGGAGCACACCGCATTTCTTTTGCATCTTAAGTCTGTTCTGATACATTATTGATTAGTCACGCATTTCTCCCATCTCAGTGACCACTGATCCCCCTCCTGATGTCCACGTGACTCGGCTCGGAGAGCTGGACGACCAGTTGAGCGTGCGCTGGGCCAGCCCTCCAGCTCTCAAGGACTTCCTCTTCCAGGCCAAGTACCAGATCCGCTACCGTCTGGAGGACAGCGCAGAATGGAAGGTAGAGCGGCGGAGACCGAGCCATTCTGCAGTCGTCAGCTCAGGCTGATTAGAGGGCAATTCCAGAGGAATGTGAACAGACACACAAATCGTAGCGGTACTTTAATCAAAATTAATGAAATTGTAACATGTCCCGAATAGCGGTCTTTAGTGTCAGGCTAATGGTGATTTATGTAAATGCCTTAAAACTGCACGAGGGCCCCTAAGGGATTGTTGTATGAATAGTTAGTTGTTAGTTGTGAAAGCAGGTTTGTGCACGCTGGACCCGTAGGGGAAACAAAATCAATGCACAAAACCGGATCTGCGCGACGTAATGTTCCACTGAGGAAACGTTATTGGTGGTCCAGGTTCACTCCGTGCCTGTCTCCCATTAGGTGGTGGATGACGTGGGGAATCAGACGTCCTGCCGGTTAGCGGGACTCAAGCCTGGTACGGTGTACTTTGTCCAGGTGCGCTGTAACCCCGTCGGCATATATGGCTCAAAGAAGACAGGGATCTGGAGCGACTGGAGTCACCCGACAGCTGCCTCCACACCCAACAGCAGTGAGCACACAGAGTCGCCGCATATACTCACATGGGACCACCAGCAAAACACCAAACCCCCACTGTTACTAAGCAGAAAACTCGAAGCATAAAATGTCAAACACTTGTGGTAAAAAAAAAAAAAAAGGGAAACTCCAACAACAGAGTCATTTCTAAATTTTTAAATCAGAATCAGATTTACATACAAAAACTCCGTATGAATATTTCTGCCTTGGTAGAGATGTTCACACGATGATCAGAGCTCTAAGTTGGAACTGTAGAACACTCAGTTCTGCAGTTCTGATAGAACTTTCCCTCTCCGCGGGTTAAAGCTGAAACATCATGGGCCAATTAGCTTCAGCCCGTACGCAACCCCAGAAAACAACACAACCAAAATTTTAAGCAACTTGATACGGATATCTCATCAGTGCAGTCAAAGCCCTGAGCGCAATGTCAGTGGGCCTAAGGGAATGCTTGATGAATTCTTTGTTGCGAGACGTAGGCAGCTAAGCACGGGCCTTTGCGAGCGCGTTCCATTTAAAGCAGTGGCTTCATCTCAACCGAGTGGAAACAGCTTTGGGTCACTTGGAGAAAATAACAGGTTACATGACTTTCACGCAGCCTGAAGACAGGAAGCTCTATCACTCCCTCTGGTTTGCCGGGTCAGATCATCCCGCTTGTCCATTTTATCATGATTAAGATTTGGACAATTTGGACTTTTTATACCTTAAAATGGTTTTCAGAATTTCAAATCATTGTCAAAAATAATGCTCATTGCACCCTGTAAATTCACAATGGAAATTCAGCTCTATAAGTAGAAGGGAGTATCTCTCTGTTTGCAGTACTGTATTAATTCTCTGCCTGTGTCTTAGTGTTTTGTACCCGATGAATAAGATCGATAGCAGTTGAGGACAGCACACCTTAGGTAACATGAGGATATCGCTTTTGAGTATTTGGTGGGATATTTTTCTGTGACAGAAGTCACTTTGATCCCATGTCTCCTTGCAGAGAGGCTGCAGACAGGCTCGTGTGATCCCAAGTCAGAAGAGCACAATTCCACGCTGCGGCAGGAGCTGAAGCAGTTCTTCGGCTGGGTGCGCAAACACACCTACGGCTGCACCAACGTCAGCATCAAACTTTATGACCAGTGGCGCGTGTGGCTACAGAAGGCGCACAAAACTCGCAATCTGGTAGGTAAGGAGACATCGTACTTTATTTGTACTCCTCGCATTCCACTTTGTCAGTTTATTAGTGTTATGTTTGATTGACATGTTTATGTCATGCTGAAGGTGAATACCTGAAACATGATGCTTTTAACAAGGTAAGCAGCACAATAAATGTACCTATAAACACACTGACAAGACACTTTATTTGAAACATCTGCCTTGTACCTACACTGCTCAGTCTTTTTTAGGCACACCTGCCTATAGGTGTAAATTATACATTATACAGTCTGTATCATTATTTCATAAGCGTACAGGACCAATCCTGGCAGGTTAGTGATCTGGTTGTTGGCTGTTGAGCTGCTGGAAGTTGATCACAGATGGGATTGTTGCTGGGTTTTTTGTGGGTGTCATGACTAGGTTTAGTGGTCTGCTATTTAAGATAGAGGACTAACGCGCATAACTACAGATGGGCTGTAGTTATGGTTTCTAACTGAAACATGGCATAAAGTAGAAACGGATACATAAATAGATAAATGTATTCACTAATTTAAATATAAATGTAATAAAGTAGTTGGCAAGTGTATATTCCCAGTGTATATTTATGTTACAGGAAAAGAGAATAAGAAGAAAAATTAGTTCATTCTTCCTGGGGGGAGGGCGGGGGGCAATTGGCAGGAAGTACTAGATCCAGCACAGGCCAAGCAACATGAACACACATCCTCTGTATGCTCCCAGAACCAAACCAGTCCTGGTACTTCTTTTAACTCAGAAGACTGTTAATGACTTGGATTGATTAGTCTAGAATTGGCTGTTTGCTACATCTTTGGAGCACTATTAAGCTCTGTGCTGTATGCCTCAAGAAAAGCTGGTACCAATTACACTGAGCAGTCACTATACGTTATGTCATCACATTTACTTGTAATTTTTCTTGCCTTTCAGGTACTACAAAGCGGTAAATCTTAGCACAAGTCCAAACAAGACTAAAACAGTTTGCCAACAAATGTGACTATGAGGTTTTTTTATTCACTCTCAAGTGCTTAAGATAGTTTGTTTTGACAAACCTGAAGGCTCTTTTGAAAGTTTCCAAACGGAGCTTAGATTATGGAGAGAGGAGCTGTTATCGTGTCCCTGTAGCAAAGCTGTGTGTGATCCCTAAGAACAAAGACAAAGGAGAACGCGCCTGTGAAACCATTCCAGAGACAAAAGTGCGGAAAGGAAGAGCTGAGAGGTAACCGGAGCACGACCCAGACGTCTTCATCAGAGGGAACGCATCAGGCAGGTCGCAATTGGAAAAGAAATGGAATTTGCCCCTGAAGTGGAGTATCATCTGTTCAGCAGCTAGCATCTGGTACCATTACCGCAAAACCCTGCCAAAATCAACTCACAAGAGAGTGAAGGGCAGAAACTCTGCTCTGCCTGGACACATCAACCAAATATTGGTTACAACAATTTGTTGGGAGTATACCGGTATACATTTCAAGGACCCAGAACAAAGACTCAGCGCACATACACATGCAGGCTCAGAAGAAAAGTGTTTTAAAAAATACAAACTCTCCACAGCTAATCAGTATAGAGGCATTGCTGCTTTCAGATTAAGTTAACAATGTAACGGCACAATAATTCACAGGCTGGTGAATTATTAGCTGCATATCATTTGTACATGTTCTGTTAAAATAAGTGCAAGATGATGTTTCTCCATTTTATTTTTGTATAAAATCTCAACATATTTAAGATATATTCTGCCATATCTTTTACTACCACAAGCTGAGCTGGTCATGATTTTCAAGCGAGCTGTCTTTGTGGATCTTAAAAATGATTGAGAAGATCATCAAACAGAAAAGTAAAAAGATTTCCAAACGCGGTTTCTAAGCTACACTCTACAGGGTCTCGCCTCCGACGCAAAGCGTGAGACGTAAGCAAATGTACATGGTACATCAAGCACCGCCCACAGGCAACAATCAGTGGCTTCCGCTCCTCCTTACGGAAACGGTAACGGGCACGGGCAAGACCTCCGACCATCCGTCTCTGGGCAGGGCCATCTGCCTTTCACTCCGGCTCCTCTGAGTCATACTTGAAGTCCTGCAGGATCTCGCTCAGGGCCTCCTTGTTCTTTATAATACTGACAAGCAGAGTGAGAGAGTGAGAGAGTGAGGCGATGGGTAGACGCGTGCCTGTTTGCTGTGGGTATTTATCCATGATGTGGGGGATGTGGCTGCACATTGACAGAGCACAAAGCATATGGTATGGTCATTCTTACTCCTGTTTGATCTCCCGGACCTTCTCATGACAGCCCTCATCATCTGGGTGATCCTGAACACTCTGCTTTGCCAGCTGCAATTTAGCTGTCTGTAAGCAAGAGTGATAATAACAATCAGACTCATAATCCTTATGTGCTGTCAAAGTTCATAAAAATGATCAAGCTACAATTTCCTTCCATCAGACACTGCACACAGAGGATTCATAAGATATGAATGATTTAAGGAGACACACAAATATATTCACAGTACAGTCTTATTACTTGCTATAACTCCTAAGAAAACAGTTCAACATTTGTTACAATATTTTCTGTACAAACTAAGAGATAAGGGCACAGATATGCTACTAGCATTAAAGTGAATTAGGTTATTATCCCCTGCCAGCATTCAAAGGACATTTTGTTTAGCATGGTAAACGTACCTTGCGGCTGCAACTGGGGTCGAAGCATTAACGTGAAGGGTATTAAAATCTCAGGCAGTAAGACATGCCCAATAGCACAAAGCTGTCATGACTTCTGGAGTATGTAACGAGTCATTTTAATTAGAATATGGAAGCTACCTTACATTACTGAAATTTCTACATTTTCAGGGATTTATTTGTGTGTGTGTGTGTGTGTGTGTGTGTGTGTGTGTGTGTGTGTGTGTGTGAGAGAGTGACTGGAGCACAGAATGAAACAGCTGTGTATTACTTCACCACGGCACAGCTCAACTTAAAAGCAGTACCTACTGTGGTATGATGGCACGAAATAATGGACTAAAGTCTTTCCAGTTAAAAAGTTACTCTGTAAATAAACTCACTCTGTATGTGACTAGTTTTGCAGATACTTCTAAAAGAGAAACAAAAAATAACGAGAATAAATAAGTCCACACCAGCTCTAGTTTTTGCTTTTCTCTGCGTTGGAGCTTCTCGATGTGCTCGGACAGATCTGGGCGATCGAAGTCTCGGTGCAAGCGTTCTTTAACCTCCAGTATTTCGTTGGAGATAGCACAGAACGCCTTCGTTACCTCATGAACCAGCTGTCTGTAATGCCCGAAGTCATAATGGGGTCCTGTCCTCAGATACGCCTCATGCCCCCTGGACAGATGGTAACGACATAACATTAGCCCAAATATGAGGTCAATAATCTTGACAAATACTGTCGTATAACGAGTTAGTTAGCTAGGTAGCTAACAACTATTAAAAGGCACCCTTACTCCTCAAAAAGCTTGTACGCCTCCACACGCTCGGCCTGAAGTACGTAAAACCGCCGGACCAAACTTTTGACATCTGGAGAGGACTTTTAAAAACAAATAATGACATGATTGTGGATAAGATGATGGTCCGAGTGTGGGGTCACAGAAATAATTATACTGCCCAGCAACTAGCTTAGCTCACGATACATCTAAACACACTAGTCTACATGTAGCCGCCAGTGAAGTCTACGATACAACAACACACAATTCAGAATATCGTCTTACCATAGCAATAATAACGCTGCTGATGTATTTCTGAGCTGGCTTGGTATGTATGCTCACTAGCAACACTCACACCTGGCACCAGTGTCCAGCCTCCAGCTACCCTGCTAGCTAGCGACCGCTACTTCCTGTTTACAGTCGCTGAGGAATATTACGTCAGGTCCGCATGCGTACCCTCAGCGTGTCACACTTGTTCTACGTTACAGTATTTGGATCGCCGTTTTAACTTTCATTTCGACAAATGTAATGCCCAGTGCATGTTAGATGTAAAGACGAAATATCACGTACACACGTTACGCATAAATACGAGAGTTTCGCGAAAGGTCGTGTAAAGAGGAAAATCGTAAACATGTCCGGCGCGGCATCAGTTTTTAAAATAAAAGTATCCAAAACGAATACTTAAATGAAAAGTTATCGAAACATCTACGAACGTCAGTCGCAGCTATACCGCTTTGACCTTATCCACAGCTTTGCATTTCTGATTTAAAATATTCTAAATAAGTATTATTTTAGCATATGTCGTGCGTAGTAAAAGATGGATGGAATCAAGTCCAATAGCACATAGACTACGTTACAGATTATGCTTTTGTCAGAAATAGTTTAAAGAGTTAATGTTTATTAATACAAAACCGACGTATAATTTTGAATTAAATTAAAGCGATCTTTCAGAATCATAACTAGGACGTCTGAAAATCCACGTTTCGGGGGTTATTAAAATAAAACTAAATTATATTAAACATGTAAATAGTATAGATTAAAATGTACTGATTCCAGATTTTTAAAATGTAGGCTATTATTGTGAACTCAGCTTTACAGTATTTGTAGCAAAGTGCAGCACAACCATATGGTTCAGCAGTACATTACAAGAAACTTTGTACGGGTGCGTGTGCTCAAATAAAGGCGAGGTACAGATTAAAAGCATGATCTTAATGATAGCTCTGTGCCATCTGGAAATATTATGTGTTTTGGTTGTCTGCTGCCTCTTTTCCAGTACACACTGAAGAAAAGCAAAAATATAAATGATAATTGATGTTCCGCGTTTGGTTCTGCTTTTAATGGAGGGGTGCTTCTGAAACAGACTCCCCAGATGTGTGAGCTCCATGAGGATTTTTAAAAAATCCGTTTCCTAGTGCTATGCATAACTGCCGGATTAGGCTATCATAAATATGTCACATATGTTAACCAATATATAGAATATCGGTGATTGTCGTAGTGGTGAAGTCACCCTAAATGCAACCGTAATTTTATAAAAGGTTTGCTAATATTATATGGCTAACGTCAGTTTGTATTCTTGTTCACAATCTAATATTGGATTACAAAACATATATTTATTTATTCACGGCACTACGACGTGCACCTACAAGTTATCGGAGATATTTATTTGGTCATTTATTGTTAAATATTTGTGTGGGATTTGAAAGGGTGCGTCATTAAAAAGTTAAAGAGATGTGCACCCTTTTCTCCTACGCAGCTCATCGAGGTGGACGTGTTTTTTCTTCTATGAGGGGCGACAGTGTAGGTCTTATCTGGTCTCATTCCATCCGTAATTATGTGAATATTCTCTTATGCAGAATTCGAGACCCAAATGTCATTCTTTAACAACACGTGGTTACTATAAACCCGGTGCATTGTGAAACCCGTTGCAAATTATCTAACAAAAACAAAAAAATACGTCAGATATCAAAAATTTCTTAAATGTCTTAACACGTTTCTATGTTTAACATCTTTTGTAATTTTGATCACGAAGAACGTATTGTGAAGACTGCCACTAGGGGGAGACAATTGCATACTTATCAATCACCTTTTTAAAACGTGCTGCTCGGGGTTTGAGAACACAGTTCGTATTTCCCTCAAAGTCTACATAGGCTAGATCATGCTAAGATAGTTAGAAATATAGGTCAGTTAATTAATGGATTGCGTGCATTCATATAACAGTAGATTAAGACCCAGCGTCAAGAAAACGAAATGAAAGGCGCAATAAGTACAACAGCTGCAAACTGCTTTCGTTCCATGTTCGAGTCATATCGTGCAGGCAGCCTAAACGACTTAAAGGGTCACGCTAGCATTCCATTTTAAAAGACTCGTGCTTGGCCGAACGCAGAAGAAGCGCACGCGACACGGCCTCTTTTGATACGACACTGATCGAGAAAAAAAAGAAAAAGCTTTCGCTGGGGACGGAGAATTGCCGTAGTTGGGTTGAGTCCGTAGGCTGAAGCCCGTTGTGGCGAAATTCATCGGATTCAAATTGATGGGCGCTCCGCAAGGGGCGGAGGTGGTCGGCAATCGTTTGTAATGCTGAAATATGAGCGAACGGAACTAAGGCGGATGAATAAGGCACGCGAAGTTGGCCCGTGTCTGCGTGGGGAGAAAAGTTAACCCCCAAGAAAAAAACAAACAAAAACAACAAAAAACTGGGTTGCATGGAAAGGGGTTTCCCAAAGTGAGATAAAAACGTCCCGCACGCGGAACCGGGGAGAAGGGACGCGAACAACCCCATGCTTACATCAGTGGAGCCTACTGAATGAAGAGTTATTCTGTAATTTCTCAAGGAATAAAAAACTGAACCTGATAAAGCAGTTTGTAACCACAATACAAGACATACTGAGGACAAAATGAGAATGATTCATTTCTATCAAAAATCGTGGATTCTATCGTGGACTGTTATCATATATGTTATAGGTGGAGTTAATTCACAGGAACGACAGTAAGTTTGCAAGAAACTGCAGCAGATGTTTTCATTGACCTGTTTTCAGTGTGATCCGATATTCTGTCTGCATTAGCCATTACACGTTGCTTTGGAAATACGTCTATTTTTTAATAGTTACTGAAGTAGTAGTTACTGAGCCTCATCATTTAGCAGAGAGCACGCCTAGCTTGAAACAAACTGCGCTTATGATACGAGCGTAACGAAAACAACAAAAATGATGTGGGCAGATGGTTTTGGCTTTTAAAGTGTTATAATACGACTGACCCTTCTGAAAGGCGTGAGCCGGTCAGGACTCGCTCGTCCTCCTTAAGGAGCTGTTCAGTTCGGCAGGTGGTCGATCACTTGCGTGTACTGCTCTTAAGTCAACCGTGGATATACCTTTGTGCTCCAGCTACAACTGCGGGACTTACCGTGATACATCAATTCGAATGTTTGATAGTGTTTTACAGAAATTCACCGACAAACCTCTTTGGTCCCCATACGCATAAAAGTTCGTGTTAAGGAGATGTTTGTATACCAGGCATACAGCTATGAGTTGATCCTTCAGATTATTCTTTTAATTCCTAACTACTCAGTACTGAGATTCAGTTGGGCCGGGATCTTTTGAAATCACTAACCTGGTGCCAGGATCACTGATCGGTTACACGCGGTTCTGTCAGCTAGGCCTGCATTGTTCACCACACACCGGCGTAGAGGGGGTTCAGATCCCTGTACGAATAAGTTACCGGACACGCTCCGGTCACTCGCATAGTTGTTTTTGTTTACTTATTTCACTTTTTTCAGTTCCGGTATTACAAGACGTAGACATCTCAGTGTGCAAGCGACGATTTCACGCCGCTGGCCCGTGGGAGATCATGTCCATCCGTGCAATGTAGTTGACCTGTACAGTGCTAATGCCAACCACCTGATAACTGTTTCTGAGGCGCACACTCAGGCTTCTCCAGCAAACCCGAGGACACGGAGCAACGAACCTTTAAGCCGTGTCAGTTTTTTTTTTTTGTTTGGTTTTTTTTTTGTTTATTTTATTTTATTTATTTTTTTAATTTAATGGAATCGTTTTGGTGTTTCAAACCTAAACACGCCAAATGACTTTTGAATATGAATAGGAAACTCATAAGTAATTTATATATAACATTGTTACGATAATTACCCGCTATTCCAGCTGCTTGAGTGCAATAATGTAGAGCGGACACTCGGACACAGCACCCAGCACAGAGCTACCTGATGCACACACTTACAGTGCTCGTTCGTCTTGTCTACTTGTCTCTCTATTTGTACTGAAGGGAACGGTGACAAGGTCTAAACGTGTATGAAAATATTGAGTGTAGTGGGGTCTACAGGTTTATGTGCGAGGTTAACCGGGGAGAAATCGCAAGTAGTAATATCTGAATATTAAGTTTCTAAAATCAGTCTGAATGAGGACATCATGGTAATAAACTCTCTTTTTGTATCGATATATCCCTGAACATGACACATTGTTACTGTTTTATTTTACATACTTGATGGTGTCAGGTTTATGCTAGTAGTGATACCTTTTCTGTGCTCAGAATCTTCATTCATATAGGACGCATATTTTTTTTAAAAAATATTGTGGTTTATGTGTGATACACATGATAAAAAATATGATGCTCAGGGCACTCAAGTAAACTTCGCTGAACCCCTAAGTGTCCTTAAACAAGATTTCTTCTCACAACATGACTGCACATTTTCAGTAAGTTTTTGTGACCTATGACATTTGACTTCTGTAACAGCAGTCTTAATCACCTCTTTCAAAGAATAACAGTACCCTAGGTGTCCCAAAAAAACTTTTTTATTGCTCTTTAATGTTCTTGAGACACTAATATTAAGTTTACATTTCCAGACTTCAGGGTAAGTATTATGAACACATACCTTCATAAGTACGCAAATGTGTTTTTGGGAGAGAGAGAATGAGAAAATGATGTGACTTCGCATACACTTTCAGATTATTATGTCTCTCCCATCATGCACAGGGGCTACCTTATCGCCGCTCCATCTGTGTTTCGTTCTGGTGTGGAGGAGGTGGTGAGCGTCACGCTCTTCAATGCCGCAGATGAGACGCACGTGCAGGTGCACCTCAGCGTCAAGGGGGATACGGTGGCACGTGGCCACGGCACTGTCCGCGGTGAGGGCTCTGCGAGGCTGGCCTGGTCTAGGGTCAGTTTGTCAGCTGGAGGCCTCCTCCACCCATTAAAAGAGGAAAAACAAGCACAACAGCTCTCAGAACAGCAGGAAGGGTTAGTCTTTGTGGTAGCTCGGTCCTGTTCTCTTTAGCTTCAAATACCGCACATCTTGTATGACCTCTGACCTGCAAGGCCATCAGACCGTTGACTACTTTGATGTTTACTTGCACACCTTGGTTTGTTTAAACCAAGATCACCTGATGACAGTTCCAGCTTCTGCGTACTGTGCCTTTGTTCTTATCCAGTCAAGCGAGATCAGGGAGATTTGAAACTTAACATATAGTTTGTTTGTATACTTTTGTTTTGTCTGTTTCTTCATTGCTGTATTTGTGTGTGCAAACCTTTTCCCAATGTTTGTATTTATGCTCCACTATCTTAACATCACTATTCATGCTTATTAGCAATTTAAATAATTAGCTTATTCAAGATATTCAAAATGTATTTATTGAAGGTGTCTTCAATATTAAGATGCAGTTTTCCTAAAAAATAAGCTTGTTATAGCTTTGTATTACATCTTACCACAGCTATACCTGAAGCAGATGAATCAGACTAGAATCTGCATAATATGCATAATTAATTTTTGTTTATTTTTGAATATTCCAGTAATAGGTCTTAGAACTAATGTTGAGGTTTGGCTTTATACACTTAGACATTAGAGCTACCACAGGTTTAATGCTTGAGCTCTGCTGAATAAGAGCCTTTAAAGTAAGCTCTACACGAGTGCCTGCAATCCTGCACTGTAGCACTCAGGATTCATCCTTTTCTCAAAAAGCATTTTTCCCCTGCCAGAGTTTCCAATAAACTCTGAGGAGGTTAGAGATTACACGTGAATTCGATACAAGACAATTTAGCATAGTAATCCAAATCCAAATCCAAATTATTATAGCTTTCACAGCTAGGTCAGTTTCTGCATGTGCTGAAATGTATGAAAGTCAAATTCAAGTTAAGTGAGCTATAAAATAGTGATTGAAGGTTGTTTTTTTTTCTTTCAGATAAAGGAACTATCAAATTGAAGGTAAATTCAAAAGTGCTTTGTCATTTCTTTGTCTATCCTATCACACACAGCTCTTTTTTTTTGTACGTTGATAAGCTGCATGAAACAACCATGATGCAATTGTGTAGCACTAGTAAATGCCAGGCCAATTAAAGGCAGCCTCCATGCGAGGACACCAGGGTGCCAGCCACGCTCTCTCCGCTCAAGCCCTGCTGTGGGCGCGGCAGTGTGTGACGCTCTTTGTCTTGCCCAGGTGCCGTCGGGTGTACGGGGCCAGGCCCTTCTCACGGTGTGGGGCAATCGGCACCTCGCCCACGGCGGCTACGTCTTCCGCAACCACACCACGGTGACGGTGGACAGCAAGGGTGTGGCAGTCTTCATCCAAACTGACAAGCCCATCTACAAACCCCGGCACAGAGGTCTCCACCCTTGTTCTTGTCATGGATGGCTGAACTCCAGTCTTTGATTGGCCGTTGTAGTGATAGCAGAGTGACTGAATGTGTCAGCGTGCACGACGTGTGGCTGAATGTTGACGTCTCTTGATTGTCTGTTGGCTCCTGGTGCTGTTCGTGGAAGGACGAGCATAAAGTTTTCTTGACTTTTATTTCTGCTTTTTGTCCTCTGTGAACTAGTCCTCATCAATGTGTACACCATCATGCCAGACCTGAGACCTGCAAGCAACAAGGTATTGTCACCTCTCTACTTGCACTGTTGGCAGTGCTCACATAACATTCACATATTTAAACAGCACCTTTCATACATTAAAAAGTCAAAGAACTTCACAAACAGACAAACAAACAAACAAAACCCCATCTAACCCACCTATAAAAAAGCCATGTATGATATCTGTTGGAGATGACCAAGATAATAGAAGTCAATCACTGATGGACATCAATGAAAAACTCAGGTTAGAGAAAAGCAGAATAACAGTTTAACAGCACTGTTTCTCTCTGGAGTACACGACACGCACACACCAATCTATATAGCAATTACGGTCTTTACCGCCGACGGCCTGGAGTCAGCAGCTTTTTCCTGAAGTGTCTCCAAACTTTACCCCATCCCGGGGTGGACAGTGGTCTTATTCAGAGGCACGGCTGCTCCGGGAGACCCGCGTTGCTTCTCACAGACGTGGGATTGTTGGAGCCAGGGGGTGTGTGGGGGGGGGTGGGATGAGAGGGCACTGTTTGCCATGCAGCTGTGCAGTTAGTCTTATGTGTTCCGTCCTTCTGACCCCAGTTTTTCCTTTTCCCTTTTTTTTCCTGCAGATTGAAGCCTACGTGGTGGTGAGTGGAGGTCATCCCGTGGTGGGGGAGGGGGGGGACCACCCTGGTCGCACCGGGGCACTTCGGGCTTTGTTTTCCCGGCAGGGGCCCCAGATTACAGGGCTGCACCATTTGATAACAGGCCTCGCGGTTCAGGGTTCGACCCCCCAGAGCAGGCGTGCGCCAGGCGGCGGTGCTGAGATCAAAGCGGGAGTCTCGGCCCGGGCCGCCGCCTCCTGCCGCTGGGGGCTCAGCTATCACTACTGTCCCACAGGACGCCCGAGCTTTGAAGCCACTCCGGCCCCAAACGTGGCTGCCCGCCTACAAAACATTCCTCTGGAAGCTGTGTAAACGGGGGCAGCGGGTGGGGGTGATGATGGTGTTAGAGGGGGGAGGTGAATAAATGTTTGCTATGTATGCAAAGTTTGCGTTGAGTCGGCTGCCGCGCAAAGTGGCGGGCAGGGGGTCTGTGTAGTTCAGCAATGACAGACAGCTCCTGCTGTCTTGGCCCTCTAAATGAGGGCCAAGGTCAGTTTGTTTAAAGGCATCGTGGGATTTGGAGTCCCGACTGCTCAGGCCTGATTTTCACTGACCGCTTTCACAAGCGTGAACTGGCATCCAGATTTAGACTAGCAAAAAAAAAAAAAAAGCTGTTTTTTTACTGCATGTATTCATTACATGCTTATTTACCCAGGACCCCAGAGGTTCCCGCATGGTCCAATGGAAAGATCTCAAGCCTGTTTGTTGTGGTGAGACACACAAGTCCTTTAAATAGCTGTTTCAATAACTGTACTTATCATACCTCTGCACGGATACTTGAAAGTGAGGCACACCTTTATAACACAACTGCAGTATCTAATTAGATTTCACTGGGATGGTTGAAGAAGAGCAAGGATGTGTTTTCACCTTTACACTGGTGTTTCTGTTCAGGGGTCGTGAACGTAAGTTTCCCCCTGTCAGACCAGCCGGTCTTCGGCGAATGGCTCGTCTTCGTCGAGGTACAGAGCCACACCTACAACAAGTCCTTTGAGGTCCAGAAGTATAGTAAGTGTCTCAGGCATGTGTTGTGCTTGGTCTAAAGGGTGGAACTATTGAGACTTACTACTTTCAGTGTCCCGGTTCCATTTTTTTAAATTTGCTGTTATATATATTTTATATATGCTGTTCTAATTTTTTTACCCACTTAGCACCGCAAGTGGCTACATTGATCCAGAATACAAATGTGCCAAGGGCGATTTCAGTTGCCAGAAATGTATCAACAGTAGCTATGTTTCTGACCAATAATGATGCGTGTGTGGTAAAATAAGAGGTTGCCAACTCATTGTTTATCCACCACAAACAGTGACACCAAAGTTTGAGCTGATTGTAGAGCCTCCACCATTTATACGAGACTTTGACACGTGTGAACAGGTCACGGTAAAGGCCAGGTGAGAACTCGTGTGTTGCGTACCTTGCATTTTACAGCCGAAATACAATATGCTTACAAGCCTTTCTCAATTAGGTACACATTCGGGAAGCCAGTGACAGGAAAGCTAACGGTAAACATGACGGTACACGGGGTTGGTTACTACAGGCATGAAGTGGGCCATCCTGTGCTTAAGACGACAGAGGTAAACAAGAAGAAAAAAGATACACGCCCCAGTCCCAAAATAAGCCCCAGACCTTAGACAAACATATCATATTATTTAGAGACTGCGACCACTTAGACCACGGAGCAATAAACATCTCCCTCTTTCTCTCTAGATCAAAGGGGCGGCCACCTTCAGTCTCTGTGTGAAGGGCATGATGCCTGTGGATGTGACGGATCACTTCAGAGGCAAGGTGAACATGTGGGTGTCGGTCAGTAGCGTGGACGGAGGTCAGCAGACCATGTTCGATGACTCCACACCAGTGCACAAGCAGCTCATTGACATCAAATACTCCAAGGACACACGCAAGCAGTTCAAGCCTGGGCTTCCCTATAAAGGAAAGGTCAGATGTTCTTCACAAGTGGGAAACTACTGCACTGTTGCACTAATACTCATTCACCCATTTTCATTATTAAAGATTAAAGACATAGGCCTCCCTAAAAAAAATCCACTATAAGGCGCCATTAAAAAAAACTTAAAACTGGATTTTCAAAACACCTTTAATGTATGAAGCCTTAATGATCTACCCTTGTCCTCTGGGTCTCCCAGGTCGAAGTGATGTACCCAGATGGGAGCCCTGCGGACGGAGTCGTGGTCCGCGTGAAGGCCGAGCTCACGCCACGCGACAACGTCTACACCAGCGAGCTGACTTCCAGGAACGGGGCGGTGGCCTTCGAGATCCCGGCCATCCCCACCACCGCACAGTACGCCTGGCTGGAGGTCGGTTGGCTGGATCGTGCTGGTCAGACCCCATGTGCTTTCGCCCGGCGCTTTTGCAGGATTCAGCGCAGAACCTGGCAGGCTGGCTCTTGTGGTCAGCAGCACGGCCACCACCTTGGAGGGCAGAGATATTTTTGAACAAACTGACTAACAGGGAGATTATCTAGTGAAAAAGTAAGCCAAGCGTCAGTGTTTTAGCAAGCAAAGATGGCGTGGTTGATTTTTCTTAGGAATAGACTTTTTTAGCCAACAAAACAAAAAATATAGATTTCTTGATAGTTTACAAGACTCTTGTATTGCTAAATGTCCTTCTGTATCTTGACAAATGTTTGTCTGCTCGTTTCCGCTCCCTGCTTGCAGACCAAGGTGATAGCCATTGATGGCAAACCTGCAGGGGACCAATATCTGCCCAGCTACCTGTCTATCAGCAGCTGGTATTCTCCCAGCAAGTGCCACATCCAGCTGCAGAGCCCTGCTGGCCCACTCACAGTAAGAGCTTTAGTGACACTGTCTGCATCACCTGGCACAGCAACAGTAGCCTGAGGCAATTCTTATATTCCACCATGACTAAAATTTGAATGCTTGGCCAAAGGTTCCCCATTATCAGTTATGTTGGCATTGCTCATTGGAGCAGTTGTAACAGGTGCTCTGTTGCTATAGAACCCCAACCGCTGGCTTCACTCTAGAACCCCAACCGCTGGCTTCACTCTAGAACCCCAACTGCTGGCTTCACTCTAGAACCCCAACCGCTGGCTTCACTCTAGAACCCCAACCGCTCGCTTTACTCTAGAACCCCAACCGCTGGCTTCACTCTAGAACCCCAACCGCTGGCTTCACTCTAGAACTCCAACCGCTGGCTTTGTGGCCATAATGTCCCTGCAGGTCGGCCAGGAGGCGGAGCTCTTGCTGAAGTCCACGTGCCCGTGCAACTTCACCCTGCACTATGAGATCACCTCCCGCGGAAACATTGTACAGTCAGGGCACAGGCCCCCCAGCAGCACAGCCGAGCGAGCTAAGAGATCAGCGGTCACCTTTGATACAAACATCCACACCACGCCTAACCCAGCACCGGATTCCGGTCAGTACTGCAGCGGGGACATAAGACACATGTTAACACTAGACATATGGATGTAAAATTGATTATGTAAAATCATATGGCATAATAATACTGTTATAATAAGGTTTATCAGCATTACATCAGGCTTAACATCACCAAAAAAAATGTCATCATCACTTCATTTTATTTATTTTCATTTATCTGAGGCAGTGGACTAAGGCCTGTCCTTATTTGGATGCTTTTTTTGAAAACACATCCAGCGAGGACCTTCACGAGTGGCATACCCTGACGTCTTTCAGGACACAGCTGTGCATGTTCCGCTAACAGACTCTTCCCTCCCTCTGATTTTGTGTGCGCTGGCAAGCAGGGGCATCGGCTGCGGAGAAGTCGGACAGCTGCGTGTCTGCGCTGCGCTTCCCCGTGCTCGCTGCCATGGCGCCTCTCAGCCGCATGCTGGTCTACTACGTGCGCGAGGATGGAGAGGGCGTGACGGACAGCCTGCACGTCCCTGCGCTGCCCCGCTTCGAGAACCGGGTGTGTCTGCCCGGCCGTGCCCTTCATCTCCAGAGTCATCCTTTGCGTGTGCTCGTGCCATACCTCTGGGGCGCTGTCGTGGGTGCCGGGTTTAGATCTAACACTCATTTAACACTTCTGAATCTGACGGTTAGATCGTAACTAGGAGCTTGATTAGCCAGATCAGATGAGTTTGATTTGGGTTAGAAATCAACTACACAGAGAGTTCTCCAGGAGTTAGGTGGGCTGATCTTTCCCTGCATTTCCATCCACGGCTATTTTTTGGATCGTCTCTCTGTCAGAGTCTCTCTATTTCCAACCTGGTCGTTTCCCCCTCAGCTGCTAACAGAGACAGGTGGTTTCCTCTAGGTGTCTGTCTCTGTATCCACCAATGAGTCTGTGCCCGGAGGCCCCGTCAGCCTGCGTGTCAAAGGGGAGAAGGGCTCGTGTGTGTGCGTGGCCACCGTGGACAAGAGCATGTACCTTCTCAAGCCCGGCTTCCGGCTCACTGCCGAGAAGGTGAAGCCCAGGCACAGACTATTACAGAACAGGTCAATTATTTAAAGGGCAGTTCGGTGATTTTTTGCATGTGCCGTTTCTTTGTTGATGTTTTTGCTGTTTACATGTGCTGCAGGTGTTCAGGGAGCTCGCTGACTTCGACGTGGCTGACACTTTTGGGGTGCCCAAAGATGATGGGCATTTTTGGTGGCCTGGCTTGTCGTCACGGCGACGCCGCTCCTCCGTGTTCCCGTGGCACTGGGACATCACGAAGGATGCACGCTTTGCATTCACGGTGAGGTTGCGTTGTGTGTAAAAGGCAATCACACTGTCTGGTGATAAAAGACATTTATGAGGGAAGGTCTCACACCTTCTTGATTGCTTCAAGTTTTCTGTGTGTGTGTGTGTTTTGCAGGAGACAGGCTTATTGGTCATGACAGACATGGTCCAGCTGAACCACAGGCAGACGGGAGGTGTGTACACAGACGAGAACGTGCCCGCCTTCCAGCCGCACACTGCCGCCCAGGCCGCCGCCCACTACCGCACACCACCTCGGTACACGCAGCTGCCCCGTCGGGCCCCACTAGGAGCTGCCTGGAGACGAGTCGTCGTCTAGCATTTGAAGACCTAACTTGTATCTTTCTGGTTTTTTTTTTTTTTGCTTTGAGCTCAGCAGAGCTCAGATCTGCCTGTTCCTGTTTTTGCCAGCGTGACCTGTCAGTGTGACCCAGCATTTATCTCCCGTTTGTCTTGTGTTTAAAGGGCAGCGATGCACAGACGCACGTTTTTCCCCGAGACGTGGATATGGCACTGCCTCAATGTCAGGTGCTAGAAAGCCAACTCTGAACTTTTAACGCGTTTTGTTATTTGCTGTGATGCGGCTGCCGCAAACTGACCTGACCCACGTGACCTACGTTTGACAGCGACATAAACGGAGAGGCTGAGCTGCAGTTGGATGTCCCAGACTCCATTACTACCTGGGTGACGGAGGCAGTCGGTCTGTCAGAGGAGACGGGACTGGGCCTGGCAGAGGCAGCGGAGCTCCGCACATTCAAGCCTTTTTTCATCGACTTCACCCTGCCGTACAGTATGATCCGTGGAGAACAGACCAAAGTCCCTCTAACTGTCTACAACTACCTGACAGCCTGTGCAGAGGTGCGTGAGACAGTGGTGGGAACACATCAGATATGTAAGGGGGCAAAAACATAACATTTTTCCATGGAAGCAAATTACACATAAAAAAAACGTACATGATTCGTTATTCTATCGACCATACACCGACGTTGATATGCACGTGGTTTCAGTATTGTTATTATGCACATTTACTTTGCTGCTGAGGGAGGACCCTCAAGGGCGTATGGAAGACCGTGAGTCAGGCAGCGAGGAAAATGAGCAGCGAGCCTCAAATTCCCCAGAATCCTTTACGAGGCTTCAGGAAGTCACGCTGCGCAGACGCTGGGGAGTGGGAGCGGGCGGCGATGTGACTTAATCTCATGTGCTCAGAGCTCTGATCCGCCGTACATTACACGGGGTGGAGGAACAGCCCGGCTTACGGTGTGGGTGTGCCTCTTCTCTGCAGGTTCACGTGAAGGTGTCCGTGCCCAAGGGTGTCAAGTTCGTGGGTCATCCGGGGAAGCACCATCTGACCCGCAAGAAGTGTGTCGCCCCCGGCGAGGCGGCCCCCACCTTCATAGTGCTGTCCTTTATGGAACTTGTCACTGCAAACATCACAGGTCAGAACCTTAGATTTTCTAAAGCAGTGGTGTAGCAGCTGGGACTGATTTATGGAGCCTGGATACATGTGTTAGCACAGATTATATTATATATTTGAAACATTTTATCAGTATTTCTCGTAGCATTCTTTAATTAGCCACTGATTTAGTTATACTACACCTGGTAAGGTCTTACGTTTTCCTGTGTGTTTTGGTTTTTCATTAGATTCTCATGTATTTGCATTCAGGATTCAATGCAATAAAGAGTATAACATGTCTTGGAAGAAAAGATTATGAACAGTGATTGGCGTGTAATAAGCCACGTGTGCTGGACACGCCCAACCGCTGTGGCTATTATTTGGTTTGACCCTTTTCGACAATAATTTGCTTGGTAGTCTTCTCCCATGGGGTGCAGGGGTGAAGAGGATCACTTTAGTAGCCAACATGAATGTCTGGCGTCACCCCCGCTGTGGGTGTCTGTGGGTGACCCACGTTTGACCCTACTGGCGCAGCAGAACAAATAGAATGAGAGGCTCCAACTGAGCGTGAGTCTGTGTAGAAAAGTGCAAGGGGGCATTTGTGTGTTCCTCCGCAGATTAATTCAGTAAAAGTGGTGCCCCTGGTGGGTTTGAACCTGGAACTCCTGCAGCTCACGGGATGTCAAAACAGCCTAGTGCATAAGCAAACTGTCACTGGTCCAGGTGAATGAATGAATGAACCAAAAATGAATAAAGGTGTCTATCACACATGTGTATACACGATTGACACATCCCCAAGTTTACTATTTCTTGCCCTTCGTTGGTAATAATGTTAGGCAGAATTTCATTGCGCATTCATGCTATGGCTTTTACGTAATGGCCCTTACTGGACCGTGTCCACCATTTTAAAATAGCAAGCAATAGCAGAGAAACATACAGCCTTAGACAAAGCTTGCGCTCAGTGGGGTTGGGGGTGTTTCCTGTGACTTACAGTGACATATTGATGAGCTTGTGCGTCAATTGATTCCTGCAAGTCTGTCTGGGCCCCAGGCCTTTCCTTTCACTACACACAGAAAGAAACCATGCTGGCATACCTCCATCCTGCACTAGGCTATAATGTGGCACAGTTACCACATTTACCGTATTCACAATAAGTTCTAAGCTAATGTAACCGATCACATCCGCCGACCATTTCATAGCAAGCCTTAAGCCATTGTCCTGGTGTCAAGTGTCACAGTCGCTAATGGAGTTTTGCTTTCGGTCACTTCTGGCAACAGCTCGTGCAGTTGCATACAGTGAGCCCAGCTGCTGCTCAGACACACAACTTGGCAGAGCCAGCAAGGCGGGCGATGAGCTGGTGGACCACAGGAGCCCTGTGGGTGTCGACTATGTACGCCGGAGTGTGCTGGTAGAGGTATGAGAAGCACCTCTTATTCTCCTATGCTGCTCTAATGGGTCTAACATTTATATAGCAACTGCATGGTAATTGTCATTGTAATTGTCATTAATGCTTCTTATCGGAGGTCATCTGTAAAAGTGGGTAACGCTGCTAATCTGTTATGTCTCTTCATAGCCTGAAGGTCTTCCGAGAGAGTACACCTACAGTGTTTTCTTCTGTCCCAATGGTAAACCCGCTTTCAGTATACTGTCACTGCGTAGTTCAGTTGTGACAGATGTGAACCCTAGTGGACAATTTTGGACCATCAGAATCAGGCCTAATGTAGTAATGCAGTTTACTATAGCTTTGCTTGACTGTTACATATTTTGGTATCCAAGATATTCAGGCAGGCTGCCAGAATTATGGATGGATTTTTTTTTGTTTCTGGTGATTAACCTGTACTGTAGAACGAATCCACATTTCCACGCCAAACAAGTATGAATACCAGTATCTGAAGAAGCCATCCAAGGTCACACACATTCAAGTAGCGGTGAAGAGCCACAATGATGCCCACATCGCCTTATCACCCAGTGCCCATGACAGCACTGAGATGGTGGAGGTTGTTCTGGGAGGCAGGCAGAACTCCCGCTCCTGGATCTCAGTGGGGAAGATGAGCGAACCCGTGGCCAGTGTGCCCACGCCAAGCCTCCTTTCCTGGGATGAATTCCGCAGCTTTTGGATCAACTGGAGGGGAGAAGGCGTGCAGGTAGGACAGGTTACACTGAGCGCCAAACAGCAACACAGCAGCAGACTGACGCCCGGTTTGGTCTGTGGTTTGGATATTTGGATGGATGCATGGACAGATCGATGGTAGCCAGTAGTGGGAGTTCAAGGCTGTGTGGGGTTGTTTGAGGAGTGTCTGTAGGCACTGGGTTTGGGAACACCTGACCTGTGCCAGAGGATTTCTGTCCGAGAGATTTCTGGCTCCTGGGTGAATGGGGCCTCTCTGAGAGAGCGTGTGTGCGTTGGCTCCTGCAAGCACACTGGCCTGGCAGTCAAGCCGGGTTTTTAATGGAATACTTGTGTGAGGTCATGCTTGATTGGCTGATGTCCCTTTTGGGACTGAGTGATCTGTGGCCAGTGCCTTGCTTTTAAGTGGCAACCAGCGATCAAGCACAAAATTCAACCTACACTGCTTACCATCAGGAGCAATCAAGCATAATATGTACTGCATAGCCACACTTGTTTGCCTATAGCTAGTCCCACGTTTGCTATTCAGTGGGTCTGGGTCCTCTTTATGTGGGCTTAGGTTTATTGCAACCACAAATTCATAAATTGATATCAAGGGTATTCTGTTTTAAACGTAAGTCTCCAAATTGTAGGTGAAGAGATTTTGCCATGGTTTGTCCATTGCTTTTACAAGACCCCAACACTTATACTGCAATATAACAACTTAATTGGCATCCAGTGTGTTATTATTGAATTACAGAGTTACGTTTGCTTCATTTCCTCTGAATAAGGCCATGCATATTTCTAACATGGCAGGAACTAAATTCCTCTTTATTTTGCCAGAATGTAGATGATGTAGAAGGCCTGGAAAGCATTGAGTTGAGAATAAACAAAAATATAAAACCTCTTTGGGCCCATGTGCTCCTGACAGCCCTAGTACTGTCATGGTAACTGGAGCATATCTCTTCCAGGTGGGTTATGGCTCCGAGCCATCCAGTGATTCACTGATCCTGCAGTGGGCGGGCCCCCTCCTAGCGCAGGTGCGGTACATTGGTTTCTCCACTGGCTGGGGATCAGTGGGGGAATTCAAAATATGGCGCAAAGAAGATGCAGACGAAAACCACAATGAGGCGTTTACACTGGGGGTTCCTCACAACGCCGTGCCAGGTTCGGAGAGGGCTACTGCCTCCATGATTGGTAAGAAAGTTTAGCTCATACTGCAGATTGGTTCCATGTTCCATTGGGTCCATGTTCTATTGGTTCCATGTTCCAATGGTTCCATGTTCCATTGGTTTCATGTTCCATTGGTTCCATGTTCCAATGGTTCCATGTTCCATTGGGTCCATGTTGCAATGGTTCCATGTTCCATTTCCAACAGTTCATGCTACTGCATTTTACAATTGCATTTCTTTCCTGATGTTTACATATTTTACACTTCAGCTATCTTAACCTCCATAAGATGCAACAATGATATAAGGTTGAGACCTGAGGAAAATGAAGTCTGTGAGATGTAATATGTAATATGCTTTAATTATGTCCCAGGTGATGTCATGGGCCCTACTCTCAATAACCTGGACAAACTTCTCCGGTTGCCCTTTGGGTGTGGGGAGCAGAACATGATCCATTTTGCCCCAAATGTCTTTGTGCTCAAGTATCTGCAGAAAACACGTCAGCTCACCCCAGAGGTGGAAGCAGAGGCAACAGACTACCTACTGCAGGGTAGCTTTTACATCTGTCAGATGTCATGAGTACTCTTGCCCCAAAGCAACCACTGATCATGAATCTGATCACTAAGTTCATACCTGATAAGTTACTAACAAATGTATCAAAACTAAATATATTAAACTCTCTGTGCTTACAATAGTAATACTATAGCACCCCCAATATACCTCATAGGATACCAAAGACAGCTGACATATAAGAGGCAAGATGGATCCTATAGTGCCTTCGGAGAGAGAGACTCTTCTGGAAGCATGTGGTAAGTCTGAATCTTACATGAAGATTCCCTCCAGAAGATCTCTCTCAGCTTTTCCTTCTTTGTCAGAAAACTCCCTCACTCCACCCCTTTGAGCTTGTTAGTATATAAATATATACCCGACCATGATTTATGTAGAGGAAGAGGGATGTGTTATGGAGGCATGAGTTGTAAAAGCCAGATTTAATTGGACTCCTGAGTCATAATCATCTCCCCAACTCTAGTTATTTGAGTCCAGTTTATCCAATTTATGTCGTTTTGGGAATTTTTTCTGATAGTTCGACATAGATGCCTTTAGCCCCCCTGCTGCTAACTTCAGCACTCCTCATGGTGCTGGACATGTGGGAGGAAGGAAGGAAGAGGAAGGAGGAATTGGCTTTGGCCATTAGTAGGTCTAGAAGTGGGGCCTGTCTCAATTAAAGCAATTTGCGTCTAGTTTCTGTGTGAACTGGCAAAAAAAGAAGCGTTTTTTTCCATCGGTATGCATGACGTATGTGTACAGGGCCATATGCATTAAGAAGCCTTTTGACTTTCAAGAATAATTTCATCTTGCATTATGGGGTCATTAACTACAGTGCTGTGGGCACGGTGCCCCTTGCAGACACAAAGCTGAACACAAATCTGTGACCAACATTTTACTAATCAGAAAAAAAGTGTTGATGAGTGTGAATAGCCCTACTTTTTTTTCTGCTCCAGAGTTAATCATTAGCACACGTCATTTATGGCCAGGTTAATGGCAGTCTTAGCACTGGGTTAATGTGTCCCAGCTTCAGCTGGGCAATGGGAGAGGAAATTGCAGTTGCTAATGAAAAGATTGGCCATGACGATACAGTAAGTATTTAATGTCTCCATCGGTGTTATGGTGCCCCAGTGATGTGAAGATATTCAGTGCTTGTCAGCTGCGGAGCAAGCAACATTTACAGGAGCGGGATTAAACAGGAGTGATAAATTAGGGAGCTTGTCTCGTCATTGGCTGGAAGGCGGGCTCATTCGCTTTAGGAGAGTGCAGTAGTGTCAGAATGCCTTTAGGAGGGGAAAGGAGATTGCATACCTGTTACCTCTGGATCCAATGAGAGCCACATGTGGTAATACATTTAATCCATTTAAATCCCCCCAGTTACCCCCCAAGTCTCTCCAACTGGTGTAAATAGACAAGGCTACACCCTTGCATTTTCTCTAACTGCCTTTAAGTCCCATGTCAGATTAAGTACAGTTAGTTCTATATACTGGTCTTTTCATGTAATCCTTGATGTCATTTCTCCAGTTCCCGGTATTCTCCACTGGTACTTAATCCCACTGCAGAGAATCTCAACAGTGATGGCTAAGATCACACATTAAAAAGGAGGATGAGTACACCATTTGGGGTTTCATTACTCTAACAATACATGACTTGAATATCCAAAGCTGGCTCTCAGCTTCCTATCCAACCACTCTGAAGAGCAAAGGAACTAACTACTCACTAGTTGGAAGACCTGAGCAAGACACAACTGAGGACGTTGAGGCAGTCTCCTGCATTTCCTTGCCCTCTAACTCATGTTTACACATCCTAGAGCCTCTCCTGTGGGCCAGGCTGTTATAGGCTCTAACGCAGTATTACTTAACATTATAAAAATTCCTTCAGACCGGAGGCTCCAGCCCTGCTCCCCCTCTTGGGAGAAATAACATCCAGGGCCTGGATATCATACCCTGGTTAATGAATGGGTGTTTGGCTTGTTCCTGAAGTAACAATCCAAATGTATGTTAGGAAAAAACCATGACTGTTTATTTATCCGTCTTCCCTTACACTGAAAAAGGGGCTTGCCTCATTGCTTCTCAGTTCCCAGAGGAATGTTGTCATGCCATGCCATGTCGCAGTTAAAGCAAATCGGCGCAGGGTTTGCGTGCTGGGGTAGGAGAGTTTCAGATGACTTAGGAAGGTGGGAGTGCCTGCCGTGCTAAGATCCTCGGCACTGCCTTAAGCTGTTTCAGATTGTGCGTCTGAGCTCATCCTCACTTGGGTCATCAAGTGAAGTCAGGGCACAGTTTCGAGAGGAAAGCTCTTTGTTGACGTGTGCAGTGCTCTTCTGGTACTCTGTCATGCGGAACCATAGTTTATATGGTGTTATGACATACTGGATTGCATGGCTTCTGCACCTGCTTGACCCTGCAGCACCACTCATCACATGTATCTCCATCTGTGGGACACAAGCTTTCATCTTCCCTCCAACCCTTTGCCATTCAACCAGCTATTCTCATCCAGAACAGTTCAAGCTCTAAGCCAGATGTAGAGCTGCATGATGATTTCTGTTCACAGCCTACATGGTATGTGATAAAGAGGTTGCCCAGTGTGTCTACATGTGTCGTGGGCTCCACTTTACTCCACCTCTCTTCTGCAGGTTGACTGCATTCGTGCTCAAGTCGTTTGCCCAATCTCGTGGCTTCATCTTCATTGACCCAGACGAACTTCAGGCAGCAAAAGCCTGGCTTATCGGCCACCAGAGAGATGAAGGCTCCTTCCCAGCTATGGGAAGGATACTCAACAAAGACCTGCAGGTACACGGAGACATCCACAGATGGACTGGAGTGTATAAGCGTGTGACGGTGACTGTGTAAAATGGGGAATTTGATGAGCGAGTGCAACATCAGCTTTTGCCTCATTGCCATTTATAGGTGTTTGGTGTAGAACTGAAAGGGTAACATCGCAAGAAAAAGAGAAGGTTGACAAATGAAAGGAGGAATTTTTTTAAAGAAAGTGAAGCTCTTGCATCATATACCTCTGAGGAAGGGTTTCAGAGTCGGTTAAGTCATAGACTTGACTGAAGGAAATAGATTTTATATAGTTATTGTGACCCAAAGTCCATGTAAGAAAATGCTTTACGTAGATGTGTAGGAAGGGGTCCCAGTTACAACTTAACATTCATCTGAGGAAACAGCTAGCAATGTTATTCATTGTTGAACATGATGAATGTTACCCTGTCTGAATCCTTGGAAGGGTGGCATCCATGGAAAGATCTCACTGACTGCCTATGTGGTGGCAGCTCTCTTGGAAACTGGGATTACAACTGAGGTAAGACATCAAGATCTTCCTTATAGAATGGATGCAGAATTCCTTCAAACTCTCTTCCTGTTTAAAAATCTCAGTTGGCTCTTGGCACAGCTTTGCTAGTCTACTCAGACCAAAATTGCCAATAATATTGCCAATATTGAGTATGTTCCTGTTAGCTGAGAAGAGCGATATTCTGGTTGGATGTATTTCTTTCAGCTCTGCAATGGAAATCTAACATGAAACCCTTCTAAATAAAAAAGATTTATGATAAGAGTGCAGAGACAATGGAATTCTTTGAAATGTTCACCCTGCTGATATTCCTTTGTACTCACTTGAAAACTCTAGACATTTGATAAATTGTACAACTAATGCACTAATGTATATTGCATATAAGGTAACAAACCATTTATAAGCAGTATTCATCATACAGACTGGGTACATTTTCATCCATAAAACCCCTTTATGCCATGATTCTGGGAGATTTGGACCTAGCTCCAGGTCCATCCCTTCAGCCCTACAACCCAGAGCTTTGCTCTTTAATGTACAATAGAAATAAATGTTTTGGCTTACTTCAAAGAAAAACTTTCAAATTGACTTAATGAAAAGAAGACTGCCTGGACTGCTTGAATGGCTAATCAGGAGGCTGCATCCATGAGAAAGGACATCTGGGATAGATGAATGTTAGTGAACCAACACCAAACAGATGAAGGATTATTAGCAAGTACATACAGTTTTGAAAGAAAAAGATGGTGTGAAGGTTAATGAGATTTGTTTCCAAGAATTCAAGCAAAATCTAGTGTAAATATTTACCAGTACAAGAAACAAACATAAGCAAACATAAGCAATACATTGAACCTTAGCTAAACCTTGTCACATATTCCTAGAACCTGAGGTAACATTTTCTTTCCTGTCTCTCATCTACAACTTCTCTCATATTCTTGGATAATAAGCTAGGATATGTTGGTGTTAATTCAAGTTAAAGGTATTATTTCCTCAAACCAAAATATCCTTTTACACAGGAGGAGAAGCTATCTGTGGCTAAAGCGAAGGCCTTCCTGGAGAGTAACACGTACTCTGCTGATGAGCCATACACCACAGCACTCTCGGCCTACGCTCTTGCGCTGCTGCGAAGCCCGTATGCACCACTGGCTTTGCGACGTCTCAACCACATGGCCATCACTCAGGGTACTCTGACGGTGTCTATGTGCCGATATACGTGTCTTGAGGAGCAGGTGCTCAAATAAAAAAGGGTGTGGGTAGGGGGGATTGTCTGCAGTGTCGGCAGCAGTCTGTGGAATAGAGAGAGAGTAGGTATGTGTTTCATATGTAGGTATGTTTGTATTGTTGGTGTCTAGAAAATGTTTTCCTGGCTAGCTAGCAAGCTAACGTCACAAGACACAAACAAACTGGCACAAGGTTACTGGACCATACATTGTCTTTTGACCATCCTTAAGGAAACCATGGCCGTCAATTTCTGATTAAACCTAACGGAAGATGGACAGTTAGCTAGCTAACAAGGTAATATAAGTTCGAGCTCATCTAGCTAGCCGTGTGGGAGCATTAATTATATCTTTAGCTCTAATTAACTCTCTTATGACTATGTGGCTGTTAATTATAGTCACATATTAATAAACTAATTGATACCTGTTAGCAGGTGCACTAGCAACCAAGCTGGCACCTCTGCTTGTGCCAGATTTAAAAAATAATAATAATAATATATCAAGTGACATGGTCTTGAAATGTGTAGCCATGTTGTTGTCAATTCCATATGCCTTAATCGCATCAGGAATTAGTGAATCCTCTTGAAAGCCTGAAGCAAGGCCAGAAAAAAATATCTTCAAATACTGTCTCATAGTTTATCCACTGTTATCTCCTGGTTTTGTACAGATGGCTTCACTCACTGGAGTCTTACTGGAAGTACTGTGGCTGATGAGGATTCCTTCATGGGCTTCAATGATGGCCTCTCGCAGTCAGGTACCGGTCGAGCCATGCCTCTCTAGGCTGCTAATCCATTCTTAATCAACATACAAGTTTGAGTTAAGTTTGATAAAACTGATGAAAACTATTTTTAAAGAACAACCTGATAATTGTTACTAAAATAGATGTTCTAAAAGGAAAAATATCTCTGTGACTGTCCAGGGCTGTAGATAACATAACCCAGTTGTGTTAACCAATCAGGAAGATTTTCTACAGTGAGGTGTTCTTCATTTCCTGTCAATTATTTTGCATGTGCACATGTAGAATGGTAGGCCAAGGGAGAGCTTTTGGAGGGAGACCATGGGATTGACTGAAAAAGGGGTGTTTGTTTCAGTAAAAAGGTCTGGAAAGGTTTGCCAGAACTGGGAAGCATTGTATACGGCAGCTTTAATGTCATTTAGCCACAACAGCAACCACTGTTTTCACCATATCCAGCAAACCCAGAAACATGTTGTTTTTTTTCTTCCACCAGTGGTGTCAGCAGAGGTGGAGATGACAGCCTATGGTCTGCTCACCTACACCCTACTGGGTGACGTGGCCTCCGCCCTGTCTGTTGTCAAATGGTTGTCCCAGCAGAGGAATGCACTGGGTGGCTTCTCTTCCACGCAGGTAGCCTGTCGGTGGAAAATGCTAATAATGGATGTGAAGAACAATTCCTCAGGTGATTCCTCAGTCGTAATGAACTTCTGACATCTGACTTTACAGGATACATGTGTGGCCCTGCAAGCACTATCTGAATATGCCGTCTTGTCCTACGTGGGAGGTGTGAACCTGACCATCTCTTTGGCCTCCACAAATCTGGACTTCCAAGAGACCTTTGAGCTTCAGCGGGATAATAAGAAGATTTTACAGAAAGCTGTGGTAAATGAATCCCCCGGACATGACAGCGTAGTCCTGCTGGACCACTTAACCAAAGACACATCAGTAAAATTCTTTAACGAGCAGAGCGCTGTGTAGTCAATGTGATGAAATACTGAATTAGACTATGCACACTTTTATACTCTTAAAAACCTCTAGAAGGATAGTATGCCCATTTAACCCACCTCCCTTATGGCCTGTGTCGAAAGAACAGGCTCACTCCTTAGATGAAGGCTAGGGTTTGTGAAACCCTCTTTAAAACTTTTGCTAAGAACGTCATTCTGTCCGCAAGATAGCTCTGTCTTTATATGCAGAATGAAACAGTGCTAGTTAGTGGCCAGACTTGGGCTTATTTACGCATGAATAATTAATTTGGATAAACGAGTCCTTACAGCCCTGTGCCTGTCTCTCTCTCTTTATTGGTCCATTCTGCCACCCTCAGATACCCAGCATTCCGACTGGGCTGTTTGTGAGTGCCAAGGGAGAGGGTTGCTGCTTGATGCAGGTACATCTCTCTCTCTCTCTCTCTCTCTCTCTCTCTCTCTCTCTCTCTCTCTCTCTCTTTCTTTCTCTCTATCTATCTATCTTCCACCACTCCACATCTTCGCCTCATGCCTGGATTGTTTGGATTTTTTATTCTCTCACTACCAGTGAAATTCCAATGTAGGGACATCCAGTTCTGTATCCATGAATCATCCAGTGCTAATGTCCGCATTCCTGCATGGAAATTGCAGGGATCTGGTAAAACTTTGGCAATTTTAGTAGGGTATGTTCTCTTTCCAGTGACACCCCTCCTCCGCCTCCCCCCACCCCCCACCCCCCCGGATGCTGTTTTTTCTGTACCTTTGCCCCCTCAAAACAAAAGGTCCATTCAAGCCAGGCCCGGACAACAACAGCTTGGTGTGCTTCACAAGGATCCGGATGCTGTACATATTGGTCTCTGGAAGGGTCTGGGAATCTGAACAGCGCCAAATGTGGTGTAAAATATATGTGGAACATTAGTTATTAGGAATTCACCTGATTTTTCCTATTTTTCCAAGCAAACAAGATGTAGTTTGTTTGTGGGAGTGAGTGAGTGAGTGAATTCTTTGGTTTGATTTTGCCTGAAGCTGACAAAGAGGGTTTGTACTGCAGCCTTTAATCACACACAAGGGGAGCACATGAAAAAAGTAAGAAAATGGTGCTCCCTCCATTGCATGTGTGTGTATGTGTGTGTGTTTATATGCAAGCGTGTGTGTAAATCTAGCATTCTCTCCCCACACACCTTGCAATCATAGATATCTAGTTCACTCTTACCAGTGCAACAACCAGTGCAGAAGAACTCACTGTCCTCTGTCTCTCTCGGCAGATTGATGTGTCCTATAACGTGCCTGACCCCGTATCTAAGCCAGCCTTCCAGCTAAGGGTGGAGCTGAAGGAGTCCAGGCAGGAGCACCATGCTCCTCTCTCCTCCTCACGGCACTTCTCGGCTGGCTCGCGCTCCCGTGCTGACAACCGCTCAGAGCCAAGCCGCCGGCGCAGGGCGGTGGCCGACGACGAGGACCCTGCGGGGCACCAGGACCGCCTGGACTACCGCCTCACCCTGGAGGCCTGCACAAGGTATGCAGGGTTGCCTGGCTGTTGGGGAGAAGTGCAGTGGAGGGGAGACTGATCCCAGGTCAGCCACTTGGCCCTGACCGTCTGGATCTCCGCAGGTGGCTCCATCCTGGTTCGTCCAACATGGCTGTCCTGGAGGTCCCTCTGCTGTCGGGCTTCCGTGCTAATGTCGAGAGCTTGGAAAGGGTAAGACGTAGTCTTTACACACTGGGAATGGCACACGAAGACGGGAAAAGACACGTGGAGCTGTTTCAGAGGAGAGATCCTGCTGAATTCAGACATTATTTTACCATTTTGGCTAATTCTGGAATTCTCTCTCTCTCTGTCTCTCTCTACACACACCCACCCACCCAGAAAGTGTGTTATGTTCAGACCTTATTCTTCACTTGTTCTACATTTATACCTCTCCATTCCTTCTCGCTTGTACAAAAGAAGCTGATGTAAATGCAACAGAGATTGGAGCAGCTAAAGCGAGAATTGTGCATTGTGTGTGTCTGTGTATCTCAGGGCACCCTGTTCCATCTCAAGCTTGTTTTTGGGTCAGTATTATCTGATAGCTACTTTTATAGCAGCGTGTAATATTATCTGATGGCTGCATTTATTACGGCATATAAACGACTCCTGGACAGCTTGACCCCGTCTGAGCTAGCCAGCTCCCAGATGAGAGTCACACTGCCTTACCAGATTCTCCACAGGCTTATAAAACTGGCAGTGTCAGTGGGAATGGCAGAGGTCTGGTTAGGGCCGCCCCTCAAAACTCCAGCTCCTACTGGGATACGGAGCCACGGACGCGGGGGGTGGAGGGTTTGATGAGGTGTTTGGGAGGGTGGGGTTAGCTGAGGTCACCCCCCCTGAGTCCCCATTCAGCTGCAGGGCCATTACAAGCCTGTTATTGGCCCCAGGCTTCCTGCGCTCCAGTCCAATAAAGCATAGGCTGACATCAGTGCGGCGCAGCCCAGGGAGGCCCCAGGCGTCCCCACGCCGGCCGACCCCGTTAGCGCTCTTAGCCGCTAACGAGCCTGGCTTCATGCAGCCACCTCCGGCTGGCTCCACGTTTATGATCCGGCGGCAGCCGCCCGCATTCCGGCACTTTTACAGGAAGCAGGCGTGCTCCCAGTGTCATGCCTCAGTGTTCTGATTGCATGCTGGTGTGTGAGCGTGTGTGTGAGCATGTGTGTGTGTATGTGTGTGTGTGTCGCAGGGCGGGGGGGCGGGACCCCTCAAGGGTCAGATAATGAACTCTGGGGCTCCAAGACATAGGAACAGGGCAGGCAAAGATTATAATTTTTTGATCGTGGGAAGTGAGGTGAGGTAGTGAAATGGCATGTTTGAATTGTAGTGGTAGTTATGCGATCATTTTAGTCTGTGGACAAGGCAGAGGCAGCGTTCCCAATCTTGCAGCTTCTCTCGAGAGGGAATGTCACTTCCAGGGGAACAGCAGGGGGGCTGTGTATGTGGGAGCCCCTCATAAAACTGCATTTTAACGTTCACTCTTTCTTCACTGTGCCAGCAGGTCACAGTAACGCAAGCGTACATGTGCTCACGCTGGTAAACACAGTCTGACTGATTCATCGTGACTGTTTCATACTTCACATGGAAACTAGAGTCATTCCGGCTCCAACAGGAGACGCAATATAAATCTCCAGTGGTGTTAAAATGATTAGAGTCGTGTGGCAAAAGTCCTGATGTTTTAAAGCTATTTCGTTATTGTATGGACAGAGAGGAACAGCCTCAGGCCTGTCT
>NC_137522.1:9660000-9670000 GCF_041902795.1 Electrophorus electricus | reverse complement strand
CTAGCGCCGTGTTTCGACAGGTATTAAAGTTGGCGTCCTGATACTTTTACTTTTTCTATCTTTACATTGTTGGGTTTTGAATGAAATAACGCAGTTTCGTAGGCAGATCCTAAAGCGCTTGTAGTTTTACATTAGACAGGGGAAGGGACGTTCTACTTGTGAGTAAGGAGCTCCCCCTGCTGGCCGCTTCCAGAACTCTCCTCTAAACAGTACACAGACTGCAATTATTACACAACTTTATCTCCTTCATTTTGTATAAACACACACTGCACGCTGTAGTTACTCCGCGCGTTCTTCTGCACTGAGCTTGATGATGTCATTCCTGCACAAGCTGCAGGGTCACAGCCCCAGGGGCCCTTATCACCGCCAGGACAGCCTTGGTATTAACCTTCCACATTCTCTCCCGGTTCTTCTTTCGTCGAGCATAAATGCGAGCAGGCGTTACACGTTACGCGTGCTGACCGTTGTCATGTGCTTTAGGTGAGGCAGAACCGGGGGAGGTGTCGTACTACTCCTACGACTACGACCCTGACACGGAGCCTTTCCCCCCAGAGGAGAGGGAGGGGGTCACCACCCCACTTGGCCCCCTCGACGGATACCCCCTCGTGGTTGATAGGAAGGACTCACCTGAGCGATGGTAAGATGCAGTACAAGACCACTTAAAGGATGGTTCTGCTGTGAAATCTCATTTACATCATCTGCCTCGAGGGCAGTCAGTCAGCCAAGACATGTCTGGTGTCATGCAGCTTTGAGTTTTCCCACAGGATCTACAAAGCTATTCGAACTAAAAGAGGAAAGCCAGTAATCTGCATTAGGCAAACTGCATGTCAAAATCACATACTTGCTTCAAAAGCCTTTGTTTAGCTAAGTAATACCCTTTATATGTAAACATCTTTAGAAAATAGCAGAACAATGCCACATATATACTTTAAAAATATAAATAAAATTGGACCTCTCTTCCTTATTGATTCTAACTTGAGCTACCATTCTGCCTTCAAGCCACTTTTGCCGAAATCTAAAGGTTTCGAGGAGTTTATTAAGGAAGGGTGATTCTAGGGCTGGCTGCTGCTACTCGACTGACTTGTGCAACACATTTATCTACTTTTCCATATTGTACTTTGTCAGAAACCCTGTGAGAACGTCTGAGATTTCCTAACCATTCGCCACGACGCTGCTCACATCAGAGCCGACAAGCTGCTGTCCTGTGCTTGTCTTCGGTTGATCTTGTTCTTTGTTTCTCTTTCCCTGTCCTTCAGAGGCCTTTCCCAGGCTGCGGTGAAGTGAGCGCAGATTGTACATTCCCTGTGAATATGTTTGTGTGAAAGAAGAGCGTGAAGAAAAGGGCTTGCTTACCCAAGTCTGTTGAAACAAGAAGACAGCACTGTCTTGGCAGTTTGTGTGTGTATGTGTGCGTTTGTGTGTGTGTGTGTGTGCGCGCGTGTGCGTTTGGAAGAGAACTAGCCACCTCTATTCTTATATGCCCTTCTCTCTCTACTTCATATTATCTGTCTCCACCTTGTGTGGAGATGTTGTCGTAGCTCTTTATATGGCATTTATTGATATTATGTTGTCCCCTTGTAATCTTATTGTAATCTCGTCTAAATAGTCCAGTATTTATGACTGCAAGTTCGACCGAGTTAAAAACAAATGCTATTTTATTGTTTTGTTTCTGTCTGTGGTATTTATTTGTACCTCTAGTGCCTTAGTCTGCCCTGTTGTTTTTCATCCTCTTCCTCACCTCTGGTCCGTTGCTCTGCCCGACTACAACAGGCGTCTAGCCACGCAGGGCCCGCGTTGTAACGTGGAACATTGAGGCGCATGACTACTATCATACAGTATCCATTATTCTCCTCTGCCTCTTTACCAAAGGACATGGCGGCTTTTTTGGACATCAATGAGAGAGCGGCTGGAATGACTAACCACAAAATAAGCACCGTTAGAAAGCTCCCACCCTGGCAGCTGATACCTGTTTTTATACGACCTGGGTCGTTCCATCAATAACAGTTCCTACATTGTCATACAGGCAGGGATTAGATTATATGTTGAATAAACTGTTTAAAATTCAATAACCGTTACTATGTTGTCGTGCAGACGGAGATTAGTTTATACAGTGCATAAGCTGTTTCAAATTCAATGCCACGAACAGCTGGACTAAAATCAGCTATGAAGTTTTGAGGAAAAAAAATTGCTTTAAATTGACTAAATTTGAATCAGATGTAACCCCAATGATGTCAGGTACATTCTGTGTTTGGAAAAGATGAAGATGGAAATAAACATCATACACAAAGTTTGTTGACTGCGTAGCGTGTCTTTCTCCAGACCTCAGGGGCTTCTGCGGGCCTGGCCGCATGTTTCTTGGATCGGGTGGAGAGTTCTGAACCCTCCTTGTGCCTTTCACATGATGCTCCCAGCTGCAGCGAGGTAACGTGGCACTAGTGCACTTCACGGGGGCTGTGTGCTGCTGTTCGGCAGGCGTGGGTTTGACCCCGTTTACCGAGGGCTTAGGTTACCCCCAGGGCTCTGAGAACATTAATGTTTAATGAGTGAGTTCTGGTCAGGGCCTTGTTGGATGTGTTCACTTTCCATAACGCCTGGTGACCTTTAATTGCTTGTGGTTTAAAGAAAGGCTTATCAGGTTCTGCACCATTCCAACACATCTGTAATATAAGTTATTCAGAGTAAAGTATTATCTTTGCAGTTTTAGCTTTTATCTTTTGATTTCTTTAATAATGCATCGAACTGAGCAACAGTAGTATAAAACGCAGATAAACTTCTGATCCGTGTGTGTGTAGATAGATAGATAGATAGATAGATAGATAGATAGATAGATAGATAGATAGATAGATAGATAGATAGATAGATAGATAGATAGATAGATAGATAGATAGATAGATAGATAGATAGATAGATAGATAGATAATTACCTGTAGATCCAGGTAACAGGGAGATGGAACTTTGCAGGGGGGCCCCCTACAGCAGATCTCCTAGGCAACCTCATGCTCCACTGAAATGGCTCATTCAGGTGCTTTGATGAGTGTGGCAGGGGAATGAAAGGGAAAGGACTGAGAGGAGGAGTGGCTTCCAGCTCCCAGAGTTCCCCTCCAGCCACCATTCAGCTGATTACACTTGAGCCAAGCACTGCTCTGAAGTTCACCATTGATGGGCCAGTCTGCCTCAGGCTGAGGTGACCACAGTGGACTTTTTCTCCTATCCAAGTCCATCTGCTACTGATCTGTAGGCAACGTTTGTACGGGGTGGGCTGAGGGGATCTCGTCTGATCTGTAAGAGGTCTGGGGTTTTTCTCCACGGTTTTACTTCTTCTCCTGGTTGGACATGCCAAGCTGGGACAGGCTCTAAGCCTGCTGAGGGGAGGAACACGTTTTTACTACTGCTATTGGTGAGACCAGTACCATCTTGGCTAGTGTCTTCCTGTAATTTTACAGAGCCCACATCTCACAGTATAACTGACCTTAGTGAAAATGTTTTTTCTCTTTTATCATCAGTTTGCCCAAAGCTTGGGAAGTGCATTTGCTGGCTGGAACTAGGCTGCAAGGAAAGCTCAGCCTAGTTATTCTCATGTAAAGAGATTTTCTGTCAGCGATTCCAGCGGCATTTAAGATGAGCGAAGGGGAGAGAACAAAGCCCATTATCACAGGCAGAGAGAAAGGTGAGATTCCACACGACTGCGTTGGGTTTATGAGCGGATGCTGTGGTAATTGCCACACCGTTTCGTCCTCCTGTATTTGAAAAATGCTTGGCAGATTCTTGTTACTATATAGCCTTTGTTTAATTTTTGAAAGCCATCTTTAGTGAATATTACAATGGCTTTGTTCTTAAAACTAGAAAAATGTTAACCTTGGTGAAAGGCTCCCTGTCCTCAGTGGGGGCTTCTCTCTCCCTCTGAGGGAACTCCTAAGGCCTGCAGAAACACATCGCCATTCCCGTATTAGGTCGTTCCGAGCCCCCCCCCACAGCATCCTCTTGCACAGATGTGCTTAGCATTCCCGTGGTTGTGCAAGAAAGGATAGCATCAGGCGTAGTGCCTGCTCTGCTTGAAGCGAGCCTGACCTACAGCCAGATGAGTTCGCATTTACAGGCCATAGGTTAGCCTGACTGACACAATGATTTGATATAGCCAGCCTTTCTCTAGCTGGCAGTTGCATAGGTGCTGTAGTTTATGAAGTAGGATCAAGGCGAATTTAACCACCTTCTGTTTATATTACTAAATGTCATTTGTTGTAAGGACCTGGGCCAGGTCGCTACACCCTGCCATCAACTATTGGCTTTATTGGCCATGACTTCACCAAGGCAACTAGTCCTGCATATTCCTTCCATGGAAGAATGAGTAATACAAGTGAGTACATTTATCCATGTAAATTCAAGAGATGCTTCAGTAGTTTCAATCTCTCTAGCGTAGTACAACATCTTGATTTATTATAGGTTACAAACCTTTGTGAAAGTGTGAGCATTCTACTTTTATACTTTTTTTTGTGTGACACTTAAATGTTGCAAAACCAGATTAGAAGCACTAGAGGGAGACAGACCCCAAACTATCATCCCTGTCATTTTCAATCTCAAACTCTAAAAACCAACTTATTTATCTAAAAAAAAATTGTTTTATTAGGATAAAAGTATCCATCATTAAGACACTGATCAAAGCCTTTATAAAAGCTGCAGTACAAATAATTCTGATACTTTGAAGACATTTTTATAACAATGCACAATTTTATAACTTTTAATTTCCTCCAATTTCCTTTTATTTTTAAGCGTACATTATTTCTCCTTTAAAAAACTTTGTTCTAGTGTATTGTGTAGATTCCAGTCCAGGGCCTCGGTATCACATTGATTCAAAGGTCACTCGGTTTGGTAAAAATGGCAGCCCTGCCTACTCCATACTTGGAAGAACAAGTGGTCCAAGTGAGTGAATCATTTATTTGAATTGCTGTCAAATTGAATATGTTGACTTACTGGTGAATTGTTTGAGACCCCTTAAAGTCATGAGCACAGGACATATTAGCTGGTTTGAGCAGGGTAAATACATGGGCTTTAGTAGTGCATCAACAGCAGACATCTGTTGGTAGTTTTAAATGTACAGTTGGGATGGCCATGTTCAATCATACATTTAAAAACCTGCTTCTAATTTGCAGAGCTTATATTCCAAACTCCAGGACCAGGTGCATACACCCCTGAAATAGCCTCTTTGTGCAGCACCTACCGGAGACCTCCATCTCACAGCATGGGCTACCGCACACCATATCGTCCACTGGATACTGTGCCTGCTCCAAACAAATACACTCTTCCAGCTCTTATGGGATCCAACATGCGTACCAAACCTGCAAGTGCTAGCTACACAATCTCTGGAAGAACCAAGTCTGGAAGTTATGCAGAAGACTTGTCAAATACACCAGGCCCTGGTAGATACAACAGCACTAATCCCAATATCTACCTCTCCCGACAACCAGCATTCTCAATGCTGGGAAGACATGCCAGCATGCCCAGTGAAACCACACTGATGCCTGGGCCTGGAAGTCATAACCCAGAACGTGTGACGTTGCATAAGCCTCAAGCACCTGCATTCACGTTAGGCAGCCGGCACTCTGAATTCGTTACTCCTCTAGTGGTAGATGCATTAGAGTGACTGTAGTCCAAGACTTTTTAAATGTAATTAAAGGGTAATAAAGCTTCCTTTGATGTCTTCTTCCTTTCATGCCGACCAAACATGTCAAGTGTATGTGTGTGGGTACAAACCTTTATAAATGTTTAAACAAACAAAAAAAAAAGCATTGTCTCAACAATTTATTGACTTGTCAGTGACAACTAATGAATAAATTTACTGGTCTACATCTGCACAAGGTAGGAAATGGTAATACATATTAAAGCAGCCGCCAACAACCAACCATGTAAAAGTTTAGACCATAAATCTCCTCAGTCCAAATATTTAATGAATCACATCAATAAACTGATGCAAAACACTAGTGCATGGTAATAACATCTTCCAAACCATGTCATTCATTCCAGTAAGACTTGGAGATTGAATGAAACTCCACTCAGTGTTTCTTCATTACATGGCCTCAGATCTAGGTCTAAACAGACACTTCTGTGGAGGAGACTGGTCTTTCCCCATACAGCTCCATTTGGGCTTTAAATACTACGCCTCAAAATTTAAGGGGAGTGGGGGTAACATTTCAATACCATAGATCTGCAAATAATGAGCCTTATATACAACCCAAAATACATGGAAAGAAATGCACACATTTCCACATGAACTTTGATGGCCATCTTCCAATTTTGGTTTCATATTTTCATCTCATTCTTTAGGAAGTGGTCTTCGGAAAAGCAGTATGTGCGGTTCTGACAGGAGAGAGACGGGGTTAGTGAAAACCTGCCACTGTATATAATGCATTGTAAGCATGAACGGGACAAAACTGAGAACAGTATAGAACCTATAGCCTATTAAAACTGAAAAGACAGACCATAACCAGTTTAAACAAAGCTCACCTGGCTTATGAATCATATAATGGACCCAACCCTGGCTCTGCTGAACGCCTAGGCTTCTCCATTCCTCCTCTGACATCAAATGGGAAGATGGCACCAATTTTGACAGCTGTTTCGGCAGCATGACGTGTCTGTGTTAAATCAGGGGGAAAGGAATTAGTTACCGTTAACTAGCTAGCCAGCTAAGTTTTAACTGAACACTGCTTGGAGACTGACTTTACATCAATGATTCTGTCAAGTTCGATAAGCAGATGCTATGCTGAACGATGTTAACGTTAGCTCACGTTAACGCTACCTAGCTAGCCATCTAACCTAACCTAGCTATGTTATGGTAGCCTGGTAAGCGGACAGAGCTATGTTAGTTAGCGTTAACTAGCTAGCGTATCATAACAAAAGAAAGCGAAACCATGAGATGGCTTTGGCTAAAGCATCACTAACATTCATTAGCTCATTTGGTATCAACATTCCGGTCAAAATGTTAATTTAGCCGCTAGTTAGGTATCGCTAGCTAGCTAACGTTAATGTTAGCTTGCTGGCAAATGATTCTCTTAGCCAGCCATAGTGTTTGTATCCTTAGCTAACAATAGCGAGCTTAGCTAAGTAGCCAACTTACCTGTACTCATATTCTTCGTCGGCGTATTTATCAGAGTAGTAAATCTGTTTCTTCGACATTTCCACTAATAACAAAATTACAAAATGCGAGTGAAAATATGTAACTGTTAGCTCAAAGTCCTCTTGAAAGCAAACACCCCTCCGGTCGTCGGCGCTTTTTTGACACAACTCTCCACAGCTTCGATTTTGAACTCAAACCGTCCCTCGCTGCGTCCTGATTGGCTCAGCTGTGCGCACGCGAAACAGAGCCCGTTCAGCGCGCCCAAGTGTTTGACAGCACGCTTAGAGGCGCGCGAACCCTTATCTCATAGCATGATATGCAAAGGGAGACAACATGCAAAAGGTTTGATTCCTACACAAGTTGGCATCGTTGTATACGCGCTGTGTTAAATATGCTTAATGCAGAACACACTTAGCAGACACAAACGTATCTGTGTTTTTGCGTAAGGCTTGTTTTTATTTAGCATGCAATATGACAATTGGTGCTTGATGCTAACTGGATTAGGCCAAACAGACTTTTCTCCCCAGAGCATTCTAACCCGACGCAATTTAAAAACGCGAGATAACCCAAAATAACACCCATTTTTAATGTTTTGAAGAGTTGTTGAATAGCTAAGCATAGCATACAAAACCATTTTGAGGTCAATAATTGCAGCAAAGTCTTGTTTAAAATAGTACTAGTAGTAAATAATAATTTAAGGTTATTCAGATGTTGGTAGATCCATTCCCTGATTATCGCCGACAGCTAAACATGGCTACGTGGCAAGCCTACTATTTTTGGACCAGTGACTTGCAGTTTCTCTCAACCTCCTTCCTTGAAATGCTTATCAGCAGTCATTTATCTACGTCAAATCTGAATTTTTACTTTATTCACTCATTCATCCACACATTCATTTACTTAGTTATTTACACATTCCGTCAGTAACCAGATGAGCAATAAACCATTTTAATTTCAGATAAATAAAAAAGCCTGTGGATTTACACACATGAAACTGATTCACTATTAAAATTGTGTGTGCCATCTGTAAACCTAATTTGAGTAGACTATGTTTATCGTGCCTTGTGACACGGAGGAGTAACCATTGTGAACATTTTAATGTCAGAGTGCTATAATGTGACCACAGTGTTCCTGTGACCTTTCAAATGAGAACAAAACACTCAAGATATCATACATTAAACAAGCTCAAAATAATGTATAAAATAAGGAAAAAATATTGGTTGACTCCTAATTTGTGACATGGGTACGATAGTCCATTAATCGCATATTAAATACTCTATGTAAAATAGATATATGTTATATATTTATCTCATAAGTAATATGCAGAAAATTGTGTTATTGTGTTAATTTACAATTCTAATGAATGTATTTGCTAATGAGAGCATCTTAAAAGATGGTGATTTTTAATCAGGCCTTTTGATTTCAAAAAAGGCCTTCTGAAGTTTATCTCCATGTGCAACTTCCTTATTTCGAAGTGAGATGAAAGTAGCTGTCTTGCTGAATTGATTGTTGCTTGTTGCAACTGTAACGGGCAGAAATGAGTTGATCCAACATTTTTAACATGAAAGCAGTGGAAGACATATTAATGATAAGGCTTGATTTGTTTACATACAGGCTTTCTCGTGTAAAATGGCTCATGGGAAAGCAACCTTTGCTTAGGTGGTGTTGCACTTGACAAATTCATAATAAAACAAGATTATTCTCAACACCATATTAGTGTGTGTTACAAGTCCCTCATATTTGGCAGTTTTAACCTGTGACGCAGACATCTAGACTGTTCAGTCATCCAAATGACCTGCAATTACCTTTTGAAAGAGAATTTTACTGTTTACTGTAAAATATCAAAGGAAGCATAAAATGAGAAGAAAAGAAGCAATAACAGCATATGAACATTAATAACAATAGACATGTAATAGGGAGGTAAACATCTAATAACAATAGACATGTAATAGGGAGGTAAACATCTAATAACAATAGTCATGTAATAGGGAGGTAAACATCTAATAACAATAGATATGTGCTAGGGAGGTAAACATCTAATAACAATAGACGTATTAGGGAGGTAAACATCTAATAACAATAGACATGTGATAGGGAGGTAAACATCTTTAATAACAATAGATATGTGATAGGGAGGTAAACATCTTTAATAACAATAGACATGTAATAGGGAGGTAAACATCTAATAACAATAGACATGTGATAGGGAGGTAAACATCTTTAATAACAATAGACATGTAATAGGGAGGTAAACATCTAATAACAATAGACATGTGATAGGGAGGTAAACATCTTTAATAACAATAGACATGTAATAGGGAGGTAAACATCTTTTATGCCCCCATAAAAAAAAAAAAAAAAAAAAATTGGTTTATTTTCTTTGTCTGACAAAGGTATGAAACCTCCCACCAAAGCATTACCCCTTACCACAGTGGAGCAAAGTTAAACACACACATTGTTTGTCCCTTCTGTAACTCTGCAAACCTTAGTTCAAACAACATGGTGTGTGTGTGTGTTTGTGTTCTGTGTGTATGTTTGTGTCCTGTGTGTGTGTGTGTCCTGTGTGTGTGTGTTTGTGTCCTGTGTGTGTGTGTTTGTGTCCTGTGTGTGTGTCTGTGTTTGTGTGCTGTGTGTGTGTGTGTGTGTCTGTGTGTTTGTGTCCTCTGTGTGTGTGTGTGTGTGTGTCTGTGTGTTTGTGTCCTGTGTGTGTGTGTGTGTGTGTTTGTGCCTGTGTGTGTGTGTGTGTGTGTGTGTGTGTTTGTGCCTGTGTATGCATGGGAATGTGTCTGTAGGTCCGTGTGTGGGTATGGGTAGGGGTGGGGGGTTGTGAGTGAATGTTAAAACGGAACATGTAACAGGATAAACTGTGGTTGCAGTCATCTGCATACTTGTGCT